>NC_142651.1:109993750-110146111 GCF_055504915.1 Nelumbo nucifera
ATTGTTCTTCTCTCACATCTATGTGGAAGGAGTTGGACCACTATAAAACTATCGGTTGGAAGTAAAGGATCTTGGTCCTCTAAAATACTTTTTTGGCATTGAAATTGCTCGGTCTAACAAAGGCATTTTTATTTCTCAAATGAGGTATATCATTGACCTGTTGAAGGACACTGGGAAGTTGGGATGTAAATTAACTAAGACCCCTGTGGGTCCAAGTAATAAACTTGGAAAATGTGAAGTCGAAGCAATATCTAATATTCATCGATATCATAGACTTATTGGGAGACTTCTATACCTTTCCATAACTAAACTGGATGTTGCATTTGTTGTGAGTGTTTTGAATCAGTTTATGCACTCACCTAGACCTTCGCACTTTAAGGCTACCAAGAGAGTTTTATCCTACTTAAAAGACACCCAGTAGGGGTCTTCTCTTAACTAAACAAGCTCATCCCAAGGTGGAAGGTTATATTGATGTTGAGTGGGCTAGTTTTGCTAATGACAGATGGTCCACCACTAGTTATTGCACTTTTGTAGGAGGAAATTTGATCTCTTGGATGAGTAAAAAAAAACAATGTGTGGTTACAAAGTCAAGTGAAAAAGCAAAGTATAAGGTTGTCTCAAAGAGTTGTTGAACTATTATGGTTGAAAAATCTGCTCATTAAGTTGGGTGTGTGGGATTCAAATCCTATGTCATTGTACTATAACAACAAGATTGCAATCAGCATTGCTCACAATCTACTTCTAAATGAAAAAATCAAACATATTTACATTGACAAGCACTTCATTTGTTACAAAATTGAATTTGTATACCATTGGTTGTCTAGGGAACAAGTGGCTGATATGTTTAAAAATGGTTTGACTTCCCTATGACATGAAGAGCTATGTAACAAGCATAGGTGTCAAGGCAACACCTAGGTGACAAGGCGCCCTTTGAGACTCGTCTCACCTAATTGCTAAGTAGTTTTGTACTATGTATTATAAAATACTTTTTTATTCTTTATTTTTTGACATTATAATTATAAAATAGGCACAATTAAACTAAATATTCATTTTGTGTGTTTATATACTAATTTCTTTTTATTATTTTCTTATTTGTTAGAGTTTAATCAATACAAACATTGCTAAATGCTATATTGAACCCTCAAATAATTTAAAACATAAACCAATAAGTAAGGAAGAACTTAAAATTTTGTCTAATCAACACATTTTCTACTTCTACTACTACTTTTCCTTTTTCTTCTTTTTCCATAACAAAAATAAGGGTTCAACCCCTATATTTTTTGAATTTTCTTTTCCTTCTTCTTTTTTTCTCATGAACATGTTGATTTTCTATAGTTTAATATGAAATCTATACTTTTCTTATGAGTAATTATTAAGAAAATATGGTTATGGTACCTAGGAAATTACCTTAGGATCTATGTTTTCTACATAAAAAAAAAAAATCCATCGCCTAGGCGCCCCCCCCCCCCCCCATCGCCTAGACTGACCTTTGGCACCTTGAAAACTATGGTAACAAGTTGGGTATGTATGATATCTACAACCCAACTTGAGGGAGAGTGTTGTAAGGTGTTTTTTGTTATGTGTTTTAGGTGCAGGGGTCTTTCTATAAGTTTCCTATTCTTAGGGACCTCTCTGTAATTTTTATCTTTATTAATATCAAAAGGGTTCAAAAGGGTCCTCTCTCTAAACAAACAGGACTCAAACCCCTACATCTTGCTCTGTTCTTCTCTTCTCACATGAAGTATCTATGATAGATTACAGTAATCATGTAAGTTAGGTGGGCAATAACATTGTTATTCCCCGTATATACAATAATATCACCAACTTATGTTTAATACTATCTCTTGTACTCCACATAGTGAGTGTGGGCCTTGGTACAACGGTTGGGTTGCTCCATTGCAACCTATCTATAGGGTTAAGGTTGCAAACATCTTCCCTCCACAGATCTCGCATTAATGGGAGCCCCGTGCACTAAGTTGTCCTTTTTTCTTGTACTCCACATAGTACTAATAGTGTTAATTGGGAAATATGTTGATTCTAGTAAAATTTCATGTTGCTACCCATAGAAGTCAAAATGGAAATATATCATGGAAACTATCTCCTATAATCCACATAGTGTTGATAGTGTTTATTAAAGGGAATATATCTTCCGGTAAAATTCTATGCCACTACCTATGAAAATGGAAATATATCCTAGAAATATTAGGGAAATTAGAGACATTTTAAATCATGTTTTTCGCTATTTCCAATCTTTTGATTCAACTTTAAGGAGTGGGTCACACATCCAACTCCAATGCCTATATAGACCTGCTGCAACCCATTAAGACCCTCATTAAGTCACCCAAACACCCAAGGTACACTCTTCCAATGCTACCTCGCCTCCTTTGTCCATGCGCTCCTCAATTAGCGAATCAACCCCGCCCAAGATTACCTCCTTGCCCCTCAACTCCCCCCCCCCCCCAGTTGACTTCAACCTCCAAGCAACGCTTCACCTTCCCCAATTCACCAACGCTGAAAGCCAGAGACTAAGTCTCCAACCCCCAATCTGCTTATTCTCCCTTGCCAACGCCTCCCCTCTCAGCTCCGACACCTGCCCTGATGTAAGTATGATCTTCTCCCTCAGAAAAAATCTTAACTCGTAGTCTTCTCTTGCTAACCAAAATGTTGCAGAGCTTGGAACATCAGTGCACACATCAAATTCCACTAAGATTCTTGCTACATCAATTTTCTCCCACCTATTTCTCTCTCATCAGCTTTTAGGAATTTTCCACAAAAATCTCCAATCGTTTTAAACGTGATAAGGCACTACGCATGCAAAGGAATACCCAAGAGCCCAATCCACATCGCTCTTATTCTTCTATCCCCCAAACACCCCCAACATCAATTCTATCATGGAGCATAAACAAGAACAAACTCCCGTTCAGCTTCTGCATTCCCAAGATTCTCTCCTTATCCAATTCAAATGCCACCCAAGCTTCCACTTTCTCCTCCAGCTCAACTCCAACAAACCTTCCGACCAATCGTACATTTAAAACCTTCAACCTCTCAGCCAATTTCCCAGCCTGCTGCCTGCCCCATATGGATCTGCATCACTCCATTTTAATCTCTCATATAAAGTAGCATTTCCTCTCAAGCATTTTTCATTTTGAGCCATGGAGTTTCAAGCTACTCTGGGAACAAATAGATTACATTAATGGAGACAATCAAAATAGAGTGAAATGGGAAAATACCTAAACAGCATGGAGAAAACCCAAAAAGCTACATATAATTAATTGTTCAATCATGAAAATTTGAAAACAGAGAGGTCCAAAAAATCCATTCCTCTCTTTAACTCATCATTTTCATGGTTAATAAACACACACACACACAGAGTTACTCAAGACTGTTGAAAGAAGCCCTAGTTCGGCTTGAACATCAAATATGAGAGAATGGCCAAGGATGAATCACAATTAAAAAGTTTGCCTGGGGTACATTATTTTTTGTGCCACAAACTTTCTTGTTTTATTGCTATGGACCTGTTTCTCAACCAAAAATGGCTTCAATTTACAAAGAATATTTTAATCTGAAAATCACCAGCAGTATAACAACCCTTGAAGTTCACTGAATATTCAAATAATGTCATTTCTATGCTATAGAATGTTAAACGTTCTCCATAATACAGATTTTAGAGGTCTGTGAGAACAGAAGCCGACCTCTCATTGCCCTACATCACATTCTTCTTTTTTTTCCCTTTTTGATAAGTGGAAATTTAATTGTATTACCATGGAGGGTGAGAACCCTCAAAGCTGTACAAAAACAGTATTACCGTATCATTTATTCTTTCAATGGAGCCCTCCCCCATTCAAATATGGATGTGTTTATATTAAAAGGTAATAGTTCTATAGGTTAAGAAACAGTATTAAAAAAGTGATAAAAAAAACAATGCTATTGGATAAGAGGAGAAAGTCTTTATCAGGTGTTATTCTTGTGTGATAAAATTCTGTTATGCCTGATTTGTATGGTAGTGTGCCGGAATCAATGATGTAAATTGCATGCTGAAGCAAAAGATCACCAAGTATTGAGCTGAGAAATTTGACTAAGGAGACTCAGGTTAACTGCCTCTTCATTGCTCTGGACACTTGGGCTGCATTTGGCATTCGTTATTTTAAGTACTTATCTCCTTTTTGCAGTTAAAATGCCCCCATGAACACCGAGTTTTTAACAGAAAAAAGGAGATAAGTCCTTAAAATAATGAATGCCAAATGCAGCTTTGCTCTCCTTCAATGCAATTTTAGGTGATTTGATAGTGGTACAAGTATAACTGGTATAATATTTTTATTTTCATTTTGTAGACCTCTGGTACAAGTATGACTTAAAGGTTTATTCCTTTTCTAGCAAGGGACCCTCAAGATATTTCAGTGATTTTCTACAAGTTACATTGCACTAGGCTGTGCATCACATGGGTCACTTCTAGTAACTTGTATATACCATGAGATGTCCAAGTGGTTTGTGCCAAACCTTCTCAAACACCCTCACAAACCCAATCCCTGTCTTTGCTTCACTTCCATAAACCTATTTCTGTTATAGAAAAAGAAGAAAAGAAAAGGTGGAAGAAGAAGAAGAAGAAATTAGTATATAAAAACACATAATTAGTAAAGAAAAAGAAGAAAATGTGTTGATTGGACAACATTTTATGTTCTTTCTTACTTATTGGTTCAGGTTTTGAAGTCTTTGAGGGTTCAATACAGCATTTAGCAATGTTTGTGTTGATTAAACCCTAACAAATAAGAAAATAACAAAAAGAAATTAGTACATAAACACGCAAAATGAATGTTTTAGTTTAAAATTGTCTTTTTTATAATTATAACCTCGAAAATTAAGAATATAAAAGTCTGTTATAACACACTATAGAAAACTGCTTGGCGATTAGGCGAGGCGAGACTCCAAGGGCGCCTTGTTGCCTAGGCGCCGGCCTAGGCATTGCCTTGACAACTATGCTTAAATGTATCACCAAATTTGAATTCAAGGACAAAGAAACCTTGAGTTAGCAGTTTTACAAGTCATTGAAAACAAACTATGTACTACAAAACTCAATGTCGTCTCTGGCCAGAACTAAGATTCATCTCCAGCAACTTCTCTAGTGTAACCAACGACCATCCTTCTTCTGTATGAGCAAAGATCTTTTGATTTAAGGATTCCATATAAATGCTCACATTACCAAAGCCATAAATTTGAAGACCGTTGTATAGTCTACCAGGCTTAGGTTTAAACAGTAATCCATGTTGCTGTGCATAAGTTTCAATAACTTCCTTTAAGCTCAACTCAGGAACAGCATTTATTCCTTGCTGCTGAGCATGGGCTGCTGCTTTCTGTTGCGCCTCAAATTGCCTTTGTTCTGTCACCCTAAGGTAGCTCATTTTCTCCCTAACCCCAGGTTGCACCACCTCCATACCTTCAACAGCCTGGTTAACCATGTCAAGCCCTACCTTGAACTGATACCATATACGCTCATTTTCCCACAGCTCTTTTGGAAAAAGTTCTTTCCAACCTAAATACCATTTCTCAATTTCATCGAACCTTGGGTTTGAACATAACCAGTGGTATAAAACCTGCTGCCACTTGGTGAAGAAACCCACCTCCAACATAGTAACCATATGATGAATTGGAATAGCATGTCTCCAAGCAATGACCCAATGGAATGGCTCGAGTTTCTGATTTGCAGGGTTTACTTCAAATTCCTGCAGTACATTCACCAGTTTTGGAACTATATATCGAACAATAAGCTGTTCCCAACTGGCAGGATCAAACACGGTCCTCCAAGGAGATAGTACTGTGAGAGCAGATGCATCACTTGGATGCCAAGCATGAAGAACACTTCCCAATTTGAATCTTATTGTATGATGCAGAGTCTCCAGTTTCTGTCCCAATAATGGTAACCATGGATGCACCCATACATGGATAGAGACAGTCTCCTGACGAGGGTCCCATGACTCTACAGCATCTGTTAGTTTTGGCATAACCACAGTGTCTAAAATGGTCTGAAGAACTAGGGGAGGCAATAGGTTCTCCCATGATTCTAGAAATCGAAGCATTGGTTCAGGATCTCTGGCTCTCCAGGTATTAGTCCCAGATATCCTCACAGAAGGAAAAATAACCTCCATGACCAACTGGACATAGGGTAATGTTGGATCTGAGAAATCAAGAGAATCATTTCCTTGCAATAGACTCTTCCATGAAGACATCACCTCCAACCCATGCAATGGACTCTGAAGCGGATCCCATCCTTGGAACACTCTAATCAGCAAAGGCAACGCAAATGAGCATGCAATGCAAGACAAGTTGCAGAGCTTGTAATCATCAGCACATCTCTTCTGTAAGTCATAAAAGACCTCTGCAAGTGAATCCAGTGTCAATGTCCCTGACGAGTTTTCCACACCTATTCGCTCCAGCACCTCAACTATGTCTTCCATGCTATCCAGCTGTTTCTTCTGCCGAGATGCCTCCTTTTGAAGCTTCTCTTTCTCTTTCTGCAAAGTCGCCACTGTCTCCCTCTCATTCCTCAAATCCCTGTCCAATTTCTGAATATCAAGCTCGGCCAAGTCTACTATCAGTCTTATATTATGTTGAAGCTCGGGCATTGGTGTGTCCTCTTCCTTTGCCCTCTCTTCAGCATTCAAATTCTCCAAGTTCGTCAAAACCCGTACCTGCGGTCCCCTCATATCTAGAACCTTCTGAACAACTTCCAGACCCTGCTCCTGCTTCTTCGCAAGCAATTCCTCAGCTGTGATATAATCCTTTTTCTTTCCCCGACTTTGCCTTGACCAAAGTTTCTCTTTTGCCCGTCCAGTAGGCCGAGTTATTCCAGATGAAGGTTTTTTCTCTTCCACTTCCTCTACAACAGGTAAACTTGCCTCCTTGTAATCATTAAAACCCATTCCCATGTTCTTCGGCCGCAACTTGGCTTCAACCGGAGTAACAATACCTTGTTCATTCTTACCCAATCCACCTCCCTTGTACCCCATTTTCTCAAGCAATTTCATCCCTATCCCCTTCGTATACTTCTCAAACTGCCCAACATCACCAAATTCTGATTCCCTTCTTCTTCCCTGAGGTTTCTGAGCCAACTTCAACCTCTCTCTTTCTCTCTCCCGCCGCTGCACACCCTCCTTAATAATCCTACCAAACGCAGTCGGAAGAAAATTATCATCATCATTATCGTCCACATCATTCTCATTACCACTATCTTTCTTCGTCGAATTTTGCCTAAAACCTAGTCCTGACCCCACATTCGAACTAAGCCCTAACCCAGCACTTCCTTCCTCCTCTTCCTCCCCCACGTCCTCTTCTCTGCTCCTCTCTTCTTTACTGTTCTTATCAATCTCCTGGTTCGGCATCACGGTACCAGTCGATACAAAATTCACCGGCTTCGTAAAATCCGACTTTGAGAAAAAATCTTTCTTCCGCTTCCTGGACGAATCATCATTATCCGAATCACTGTCCGCGAAAACTCCGTACAGTACATCTTCATTCGTCTGCCGTCGCTTCTCCTTGCGCTTCCTGTAATAGAATTCTCCACCAATCCACTGCCCGTCTTCGTAATCGTTTTCCATTCCAAATCTCTCCATATGCTGGTACTCATCCATTTTCTGGTAATACCTCACTTAAATCCTCCAAGGTTTTGAGAAATAGAACGAAAGCAAGAGAGATTAATAAAGCGGAGAAATCAAGCAAAAACTAACCGGAATGTTCGTTGCAGAAGGATAGTCTCAACGTTCGTCACTCTGAAAGAGCACCGACTTCTTCAGGTCCCGAGTCCCAACGCCGGTGATTGGCCACCCGCACAAGGCTTATATACCATGGTTTTCGAACCGCCGTTGACCGGACGGTCGGACCGTTCGGTCCGGGAACCGTCTAGCCAACCAGTTCGTTTTACCCCAAATCCGATCCCTGGCAAAAACCGTTGAATCAGTCAACGATCCATTGATCCGGGTGGTCGAATCGTCAACCCATTCAATTGTTTTTGGTAATTTTTTTATTTTTTTTATTTTTTGTCAGAACGGGCCATCAATTTGAACCAAACAATCGAACCATCGACCTAGAAACCAGTGGCCAAAATGGTTCTATTTCCGGGTCGTTGTTTTTTAGACCTAAGGCCGAACCATTTTTGCCTCCAGGTCGTGGGTCACCAGTTCAGCTGGTCGAGTCAAACAGTTTAGATATGTTATATATATTTTTATATTTAATTTATGTTTTCTAATTCTTTTTATTTATAAAAACATTACAAATTGCAATTTGAAGCTAAAAAGGTTTTTTTTTTACGAAAATAATGGAGCAAGGCACCTAGGGCCCCTTGGAACACATAGCTCTTGAAAAGGTACCCAAAATAAAAAAAAAAATCACTCCATTCAGATATCGAAGTGCAAAGTTATGGCCTCCAAAAGTTTACATACATTGAGATATCTGATAACCGAGTCAAACGGGTCAATGGTCAAATCGAACAGGTCAAACGGTTCTTGACATAGTCAATGATTTTTACCATTTGACGGGTCTTGATTGAACCGGACCCAGAATCCTGGTCGAGTACTTTTTGACAGACTGGTTCAAACGATGGGTTGAAAACATTGCCTATATAGGCCCGTTTGGGAGCTTCAGGTTTTGTTGAGCTACTTACAAAGGATGCTCCTTTCTTTGAGCAGCTTGTCAAAAGTTGCTATTGTGTAAGTCATACTTCGTACTAACGAGAACCTCGGCTTAATTGAAAGCTCAGCCATAGAAATATATTAACAGGGACTAGTGCAATGTACGGGCTTTGTTAAAAAGGATGCTCCTTTCTTTCTTTGAGCAGCTTGTCAAAAGTTGCTATTGTGTAAGTCATACTTCGTACTAACGAGAACCTCGGCTTAATTGAAAGCTCAGCCATAGAAATATATTAACAGGGACTAGTGCAATGTATGGGCTTTGTTAAAATGATTTGAGATAAAAGATTTAGGGGTATAACTTGTGTGAATTCAAATGTGTACAGTGCAAAACTTTGTATTTTGTATTATTTCCTATCTATTTATATTGTACATATTTATATTTGTACTCCTTCCAAATTAAGTCTAAATTATGTTCTCCACCAAAAACTTCTCCTAAAAGACCTCCTAATCTGTTTCACGTATCCAATAAAACATCTCTTTCCCTGCTCTGCTCTGCCCATCTATCATTTTCTATCTTCATATCTCTACACCTTCCATATATATACATTTAATTTTTCATCAATAAATGAAAATATTAATGTTTAAATCAAAACTTAAATATTGAAATAATATGAGTAAAGATATCTAAAATCAGAGAAAAAAATTAATAAGACAATAAGACAAATAATAAAAGTAAAGTAATAAAATATTAAACATTAATTAAAAATAGAAAAACAATTATAATATTATATATATTTTTATAATAAATATTATAAAGTAAAAAAACCGATGAACCGAACCATCAATTAATCAAACCGATTGGTTTGATTTGATTCCGATTACCAGTTACCGATTTTCCAAAAACCAATACTACCAGTTCGATCCAAAAAAAAGACCCGTGAACACCCTTTGATCTAAGTTGTTTCCCTAATTTTGTCAGTTTTCCAGAATAATAAGAATGAACCAGGAGCCTAAAAGTTGTTATGCATATAAAGATAAAGTCCATATGTTGGGTTATTTGAATACTTGAAAACTATTCAACCCGCTAGCTTCGATTACCAATTCATACCAAACTGGGCCAATAAAGTTTGATCAATTTGACTTAGTAATGCAATTTCAAAATAAAAGGAGTACGATCGGGTAATTTGAATACCCAAAAATTTTCCACTAGCCAGCTTCAATTACCAATTCATACATGGATCTGGTTTTATTGGTTCGACCCAATTATGTAATATTGAAAACAAAAAGATCAAATATGAGAATATTTTACTAAAAAATAAAATTTTAATTATAAACTAATAGAAAATTCAGAAAAAATAAGGGAAGATAAACTGAAAAATTATTAAAAATTTTGTTAATAGATAGAAAAATGATAAAATAAGGGTAATTTTCTAAAAAAATATCAAAAAATAACAAAAGTAGAAACTTAATTTTTAATGAACTAATAAAATAAGAGAATTTTTCACTAAAAATAACGGAAATCTTTTACATATTAAAAGTAATATTTATCAATAAAATATTAAAAATGAGGAAGTAATTGAAAAGTAAAAATAAGGGAAAATTAAAAATCAACAACTTACTTTACATGATTAACTTATTAAGTAATTAATAATTAAAATATATTAAAAAACTTAGCTTTATTAACTTACTCCATAGTAAAATTGATTTTACAAAATTTATAAAAATTTAAAATTTCAATTACTAATAAAAAATTAACAGAATAATAAACAATAAAAAAATTTTACTAGACTTAGGAAAAATTATTTTATTATTTTGAAATTTAACTTAATAGAAAATGGTAACAACTCTCCCTAATCCCTTCTAGAGTTTTGTTTTGTTTTTTTTTATTTATTGACAATACATGACTCAAGAATAATGCTAAGATGGATAGGGTTCACTTTGCCCAATTACAAATGTTCTAAGACTCTTGTATAAATGTCACTTAACAATGCTTGTGCATTGCATTTAATAGTAACAAAACTAATAAAATGTAATAAAAATAGTAAAAGCTATAATATGATGATTCTTTTTATTGAAAAAAAAAAAAGCTAAAATACGCCGTTGCCGGGGATCGAACCCGGGTCACCCGCGTGACAGGCGGGAATACTCACCACTATACTACAACGACTTAAGTTGTTGTGAGGTAGATAGGATACTTATTTACTTGTTTTGACCCATTCCCGCTAGTCGGACATGGCACTAATGGATCGACCGGAACTGAATGAAAATTGATTCGAATTCAGCCTGAAAGGACCGGATTAATATGATTTACAAATTAATCCGATCCATTGAAATCCCTAGATATGACAACTCTTAATCCCTTGTGTTTGCAAAAAGATTAACTGAAAATCCAGCCTAACTCGAATACGGAAGCATAATATTTTTTACCTATACTCATGTACATTATAATGCGTGAATGTCATAGATTCGTATTTTAATGCAGAACGTCAATTGGTTGAAGCAAGGTTTTTAAAAACGGCCTGGAGATCAAACCAGTCAGGGGTTTGGCGATCATTCAACCTGAATGATCAATCTGTTCTAACAAAAAATAAAAAAATGGTCAAAACCGTTTAAACAGTTTGTATAATTAACCGCCCAAGTTAGCGATTTGCTGACCAAAATCAATGATTTTGGACAAATTTTCGGTTTTGGAGAAAACTGAAATCGGTCATCTGACCAATTCTCAGTTTTTCCAGTCTAGTCCGGTCCGGTTTTGAAAACCATGGGTTGAAGTTCGATGTCACTCTGGAAATGGGTGAAGTTTGGTGCATATCAAATCCAACATGATAACACGAGCCCTGATGGGTCAAGGCAGCTTTAGCACTAAATAAAACCTATATCCTAGTTCATATGGGAGAGAGCTGCATTTTTGTGAAGGCATTGGTTATTAGGGATGTCAAGCGACTCCAAAAGTCTGATATTCGATTTGACTGCGAATCCGATATTTGAATGGTAAAAATTGCATCTGATTAATAATCGGATCAGATGTTAATTAACCCTATCTAAGCGTTAAAAACCAACTCGGAACCAAATTGTTTTGACCACTAGTTTTTAGGTCAGCTGTTTGATCGTTCGGTTCGAATGGATGATCCATTCTAACTTAAAAAATTAGAGGTCATAAGTAGGGTTTTGTCATGTGCCACTGTGGAGGTTACAGGGTTTGGGTTCTCACCCTTCTCCTCAGGGTTTGCATGTGAGCACAAGCTTAGTAGTGTATCATGGTTACAACGCTTTGGCACTTATATAAAGCATTGTAGACTTATGTTTTTCTACGTTCTAGTACTTAAGTGACATGTCATCGCAGCATGGGTTACTCCGCTGACTGGCCAAATTGTGGGATGCTAGTGTTTGAAGCCTGATTATGATTTATTACGTCTCATTGTGAGGATGCTTGTTTGTTGTGATTAAGACTTGAGTGAGACCAAGGTTATGTTGAATCATTTTACACAATAAATTGAGGAATAATGTATATCCTTCTGAGGAATAAGCATTCTTTCTCAGGAGTAATGTATGTAGCTGCATATAATTCTATTAAGAAATGGGTATGCTCTTGTAGTGTCTCTAAGGCCTATAGAATTTTATACTATATAGGACCTCTGGCTATATAGGGCTCATGTTGAGATTTGCTTTTCTGGTGTCTCTAGGGTTCCTATGGAATTCTGCATTGTGTAGGACCTCCGGCCGTATAGGGCTCATGTAGAGATTTGCCTCTATGGTGGTATCTCCAGGGCCCTTGTGGAATTCTGCACTATATAGGACTTCCAACCACATAGGGCTAAGTAAATATGGCTTCTATGGTGTCTTTGGGGCATTTGTGGAATCTACGCTATGTGGAACCTCTAATCACATAAAACGAAGTAAAGATGGCCTCCATAATGTCTCTAGGACCCTTGTGGAATCTGCACTATATGGGACCAATGGTCGCATAGGGCAAAGTAAAGATGGCCTTTATGGTGTCTCCAAGGCCCATGCGGAATTCGTGTTATGTGAAACGTTCGTCGCATTTAGCTCCGTGGTGGTGTCTAAGATTGGTTTTCCCCAAGCATATAATGGATAAGCTACGCTAGCGGCTGGGTCTAATTACTCAACACTTTTATATAACCATGCAATAAATGTGTGAGCAAGTTGCAACTTACAAAATAACATTAATGCATTAACTAAGTATTGCTAACGCACCATGGGATTCCAATTTACAAGATAATATTGATGCACAAACTTATGCCACCTAATGCATTACATTTCAATATTGTCAAAACGTGCTAAAAACTAAAGTTCTATAAACAACCTTCATATTTTCAACAAGGTTTTAAAAACTGATCCGAAAATAGAATCATTCTAGTTACCGGTTTTCGGGTCAGCAGTTTGACTGTCCAGATCGAATAGTTCAGACCGTTTGCAACTTTGTTTTAAGGCAATACATATTTATGTTGATATGAGAAAGGAGAATGGAGAAGAGATTGATAGACTGATGTCGGCTGAGAAAGAAAAAAAGAACGTTTAAAGAAAGAAATAAGGAGAAAGAAAAAAAAAAGAAAAGAAAAGAAAGGAAATGAAGGAAGGAAGGAGGGAAGAAGAGGGAGGAGTGAAGAAGAAGGAATCGGAGGAGGATAGTTTGATGCTCACTAGCGACGATAATGGCGACGGCGACGACGAGTTTCTTCTTCTTCTCCTCCTCCTCCTCCTTCTTATTCTTTTTCTTCTTCTCTCCTGGATCTCAGATCTGAGGTCCTCTGTTTTTCTTCTTTGCAACCTTTTAAAACTATGAACCAATGTCTGGGTCAAACAAGTCAATGGTTCGACCGCTCGGGTCAGCGGTTTTCTGACAGAGTCAACGGTTTTTTACCCAAGAGCGGGTTAGAGGTAAAACAGAATCAATTGCTTGGATAGTTTTCGGGCCGAACGGTCCGATCGTCTGGGTCAACGACGGTTCGAAAACATTGATTTTCAAAACCTGCCTCTTTGCAAAGAATCAAGGCATCTAGGCTTTATGGTTCATATCACAACCTTCTCTTCCATTCATGGTTTTCAAAACCAAATCGGACCAGACAGTCGAACCAGAAAAACTAGGAACTGGTCAGATGATTGGTTTTGTTTTTCCTCAAAATTGGAATTTTGCCAAAAAACATTGATTTGGTCAATAAATCGCTGACCCAACTGATTGAACCATTCGAACCATTCAACGATTTTGAACATTTTTTATATTTTTTACCTTTTTTATTAAAACGGATTGTCCGTTCGGTTCGAATGGTCGGATCGTTCGACCTAGAAACCGGACCCCTAACTGGTTTGTTGTCCAATTCGGTTTTAAAAATCTTGGTATAAATTGAATCTTAGAACATATAACAAAACCTTATTGTGATTTTTTTTTTGTTTAAATACCTAGATTGGGATTGTAAAAGAAATAATAGCTACAGTCACACGTGTGAGTTAAAGTTCTATAGATTAAAATATTATAGGGTCAGTTTAGGTCAATCCATCAAAGGTTGGCATGTAGTGAACCCTATAAAATCCTAGACCTCTCGTGTTTGGTGCAAGCTTTGAAATTAGATTCGAATGCCTCTTTTCAGACCTGAAAGTTTAATCGGAATAGGAGGCTCTTAACGCGCTCAGACGTGTTTAAGAGCCATGAAAATTTCGAAAATATCCTCTATATTTTTTTAGAATGACGCGCTTACCCCTGGCGCCCCCCAAACCCAAGACAACCCTACCAGACGCAAAAACCCCCCAAACCCATGAAACTCTCTGCTCTTGTGAAAGCAAAAACCTTTTTTGTTAACTAAAAACCTTTATTGTTTCAGGGTTACAGGTGCCTACCATTTCGTTCCTTCTTTCTTCATCGAAGGTATCTTTATTTCGATTTTTGGAATTTTAGCACTACTTTTCATGAGGGTTTGTTTCATTTAGGTTCGTTGTTATTGGGTGTAGTGATGATGATAACAAGGTTGGGTTTATTTCTGTGGGTATTTATTTTTCAAAATTTGCTTAAATGCCAAATCTTCTTGTTTTGCTATAAGATAATTGATGTAGGAAGTTGGTTTTCTTTTCTTCCTTTTTTTTTTTTATTCTGAATACTTGGGGAAGTATGAATTCGGTGAGGTTTTGTTGTAGGGTTTTAAATTTCTTGAAAGAGCCTTGTTTACGTGTTTTGATTATCAATTTTTTGGAATAGTCGTTTAGTTTGTTTCTCTTTCGACATTTGGGCAATGTAGAATGTTTTAGTGAATAGATTTTCCAATGAAGTAATTCCACCTTTACATGTGGTGATGATTTTTCTGGACTTGGTCCGCCTGCCCTTTAATTTCAAGGTTTATGATGCAGGGACGTTTGCCCAAATAATTTAAAGGTTTAATGGTGGAGAATAGAAGTAAAAGCAATGGTGATGACAAGTAGTACCACGTCTATGTTTCTTCGAACACCCAGCACCCATCTATCTCTGTCTCTGTCTCTCTCTCTTTGTCGTGTGTGTGTGACTTGACTGCGTCTATCTCAAATTAATCTCCATTGACACAGTGGTTGCTATTTATAAAGGAAGACATGGAAAAGAAGTATTAACTGCTAATTAATTTGCTTTAACATTATAGAATTAATCCATATTTCCAATTCGAGGGCGAGTGGGTCTCTCTTTCTGTCTATCTCTCTTTGGCCCCAACTTGTGCAGGGTGTAAATTATCTAATGGCATCAAAAGCCAATGTTTATTCCCTTGTTACTTTAGATAGCATAAAGTAGTAAACACAAACAAACCAGGAGTCCTCCATGGTGACCAACCAATACAAGCCAAACAAGTAGCTTTATCATCAGCATAACCTCTGTTGAGTTCTGGCAGCTTCTTCAGAATTTGTTTAAGGGGGTTGGGGGGTTTAAACTTCACACTTCACAGTGTAGTTTTGGTGGCATGAGAGGAGTTTTGGGACAGACAGAAAGGAAAGACCTTCCTCCATAAACTTTTAGTCAAGTTTCAAAATATCAATGAACATCAGCTAGTACAATTGCCATTTCTTTAATTACAGGACCATTGGATCAAGACAAATTACTGAAATATGTGGACAACTATTCTTGCTCTTTTCAGTTATAATTCATTTTTTTCAGTTGATTTATTGCTTAGGTTGCTAGTTGCTACCTATTTTCCCTGGACAACTATTCTTGCTCTTTTTTCTGTTCTTCATATGGCAAACCTTGGTTATTGGATATGTTTATTGAGTATTTTCTCTTATCTACTGTTTTAGTTCGGTACCTAGAAGGAATAGGCTGTAATGATTTTCATAATTCAGAAATCACCATGTATTATGCAGAAAATAGTTATTTCTGATCTTTTTTTCATAAGTTATGCACTGGGAAATGAGTGGTTAACATCAAATATCAGCTTCTGTCAAAACCAGTAAACAACAGAACAGAGAGGCCTTCCCAGACTTGCAACCTATGTTCTCAGTTCAAAGCTTATCTCAGACCCTTTGAAGTATTCTTTCTGAGGTGTAACCCCAACAACAATGGTCTCAGTAGTTACCTTTTCCCAAAAAAGCTCAAGTCCAGATACATTTTGCATCCTCCACAGCCATCACTGTAGCAAGATTTTTTTTTGATCAATAACCACATATTTCATTAAATAGTAGTAAACTTACAAAGAAGAGGAGCTAAGGTATCTTAACTCCCCTGAATTGGCAACTGGAGAAATTACAGGACCATTGGATCAAGACAAATTACTGAAAAAAAAAAAACAGTCTGCAATCAACCTCACTGAGTGGGAAATTTTCCAAGAGAAAGAACAGCCTACTAATAAATCAAGACTAGGACCTAGTTAAAGTGTTGTTTGTTCTTCAACAGGAATTTTGATAAACATTTTTGTGAAGGGAAGACCGAAACCAATAAACTCCTATAGAAAACATTTTTGTGAAGGTGTATCATTAGAAATTTTAGTGTTGTTTGTGCAATAATGTTTATAGGTGTATCACTCTACTTGTGAATGTTTATATTTTTTTCTTTGTGCAATAATGTTTATAGGGACTTTAGGAATGGCTTTGGGGGATAACTACGACAAGGCGTATTGGAAGGAGCCAACCTTATAAAAGCTCTTGTTGGACCTCTGTATTGACGAGGTGACTACCTATGGAAGGCAAGGGGGTTCATTAAGGAAGGATTCATGGACACGGATACAAACGAAATTACATGAAGGGATTCAAAAGAACTTTTCACAGAAACAACTAAAAATGGGTTTGACTACTTGAAGAGAAAATATCAACTGTGAGTTAGACTAATTAATAGGACGGGTAATGGATACAACCCAATTGCGGGTACAGTGGACTGGACCGATGAGCAATGGGAAGATTTCCTAAAGATAACTAGTCTGCTATTTTGTTGTTGGGTATATCTTTGTGTATAGGGTCTAATAGAGTGGAATGTTTGTTTACATGGCAATAGGCATATCCAAATGCAAAAGTATTAAGGTATGCGGGGCTGTAGTTTGCTGATGAATGCAAATTGTTGTTCAATGAAGCTTGTGCAACTGGAGAAGTTGGCTGGACTCCAGTGGCAAATAGGCCAAGACCATTGGGCTCTACCAGTATGCCAGATGCTTCTCCACCTGAATTAGAGGGTGAGACCCCAATGGGTGGTCCTATTGAGCTTGACGACACGCCTATCACACCACCCACAAGGCCCCAGACTCAAACACAACAAACATTTGAAGAGTCTACAGGAAGGGCACTAGTGATATTGATAACAAGATGAAGAGGCTTCTTGACATCCTGATTGCTGAGGATGGAGGCCCAACTGTAGAAGATTGCATGCAGAAACTTCATGAAATTGGATGGACAGCTAGAACTCCTCTATACTTTGAGGCTTCTATTGTCTTTGCAGAAAACTCGAAGGCTAGGAAGGAGTGGATCCGTTGGTGTGGAACATGTGACACACCCAACGAGGAGGAGGTGAAAAGGTGCATTGTGGGCTAGGAGGATGAACATCTCGTAGGATGACTCGACATAATTTTTGGATATTTGGATAGTTTTGGATATTTTTTGGATAGTTATGGGTGGACATATTTTTGGATAGTTTTTGGAGATTTTTATGGATACTTATGGGTGAACATATTTTTGGATAGTTATGGGTGGATATATTTTTGGATACTTTTATGGATACTTGTGGATGAACATATGCAATATGTTTTTTTTTTTGGATATTTTGGAAATGTATAGATAATATTATTGTATGACACTCGGTGACTTGGCATAGTTGATATTTTCATATTTCTCTTTGTCATGCTTGAATATTTGCTTTTAGATTAATCTCAATGTAGAATGATGTCTATCAGGTAACCAATAAATATGTTGGCACCTATGATGAAGAGGTTGGGTATAATTATCCTCCTATATTGGTATATAAAAAAAACTTGATGGAGGAGTATTCCAAGGATGCCGGATTGTGAATCTTCACTACCCGGTTATATGTATACACAAGAACTATTAAATGGAAATGATACCCAAACCATTGAGGTTATGAGGATGCCTGTTGAAGCATATGTACGGATATGTGGCCATTTTCGAAATCGTGGATGGTTACATGATAGCCGATACATATTAGTGGAGGAGAAGATGGCTATGTTTCTTTTGTGTTTGAGTCATAATGAAAGGTTCTCCATTTTGAAGAGATGGTTCCAGCACTCCACTCAAACAGTGCATAGATACTTCCATCAAGTGTTGGATGCTATGATGGAATTTGCACAAGAGATGATCTTCCCAATTACATTTGACCGAAACCCAAACTACCCAGGGCACCACAAACGACTTCAACAAGTATTCAAGGTAACTAATTGAAAATGTCACATAGATTTCATAATATTTTTATAGGGGTTGATCTCAAAACGAGTTTTATTTGTTTGTTTTCATTTATTGTTGAAGGGTGTTGTTGGTGCTTTAGATGGCACACTTGTACATGTTGTGGTACCACTGGAGAAACAACTAGCATATCGAGGAAGATGAGGGAAATAATGTTTCCAAAATGTGCTAGCTGTTTGTGATTTTAACATGGTGTTCACATATGTTTATGCCGGTTGGGAAGAAACAACACATGACACTAGGGTTTTACACAAGGTTGCATACAACCTTGCCAACAACCTTCCATTTCCACCTGTTGGTAAGAATGATGTTCTAGGGGTGTTCATTATTTTTTGGTGAATTCATTTTTTGATAGATACATTTGATTGACGACAGACAAGTACTACCTATGTGATGCTGTATATGCTAATACAAAACACTGCACCCTATCGAAATGTACAATATTGGGCAGCAAACTTTTGACGTGTGCGTGCTAGGACTAAAGAAGAACGATTCAACCAAACACATGCAAAGCTGAGAAATGTAATTGAGAGATCGTTTGGTGTCTTAAAAGCTCGATTTCCAATTCTTAAACGGATAACATCTTTTAATCTCCATGTCCAATGAGACATAGTCATTGCATGGTTCGCTATCCACAATTATCTAAAAAGGGAATCAATACTATGGTGAACCTGATGTGCAAGTGCCTAATGGAAATGTAGAGGAAATAGAGACAAAAGAGCATGTCGAGGGAGAGACACTTCATGGGCAAGCTGATACACAGTTTATAGCCTCATTGTGAGGAAATTGCACAAGAATTAGTAAATAGGAACATGCATTGAAGTTTAATTTTAAGCATAGTTGTGTACTATTTTATTACTATAACTACTTTTGTAGTGAACTGTTATAGTTATGTAGGTGAACAAACTTTTTTTTATTATTGTTGTAGCAGTTGCATAGGGTGGTGATGGGACATATGAACAAATGACAATGATTGGGATAATTATATGTATGACATACGTGCATGTAGATCATGACCATCACTTTATTATGTGAAAACTTATGTTTTGTAGTAAATGTTGGGTAAATTTTAAAATTTTTATCATTTTTTGTTTGTATTTGTCATTGAAGATTTTTTAATTAATTATATTATTTTATATTTTAATAATTTATTTTAAATTCTTTAAATTCTTATATTATTTAATTAAATTAATTATTAAATATCTTATTCTTTATTAATTAATTATGTTAGTAACCATTAATTTGTATTGATTACTTTAATTTTCATTAAATTTTAATCATTTTATTATTTTTTAATAGTTATTAATTTAATTATGTTATTTATTACTTATTAATTATTTTTAGTAATTATTATGTACTTACTTATGTTTCATTCATGATACTATTAACTATTAATTAGTAACCATTAATTTTTATTAAATTTTAATCATTTTATTATTTTTAATAGTTATTAATTATTTTTATTAATTTAATTATGTTATTTATTATTTATTAATTATTTTTAGTAATTCTGTATTCAATTATTTTTTATTCGTGTTAGTTCAATATTATTAATTATTAATTAGTTACCACTAATTTTTATTAATTATTTCAATTTTTATTATATTTTAATAATTTTATTATTTTTTATAGTGATTAATTATTTTTATTAATTTAATTATGTTTTTATTAATTATTATTTATTTTATATGATTTTAATATTATTTTGAATTTGGTAAATTATTTTTTATGAAATAGTACAAATAGAACTCAAATTTAACAAATAATCTATTTTAGGGATAAAATAGTAAAAATAAAGCATTTCAGACATTAACAGTCTGGTCCAATAGAAACAAACCAAAAATCATCAATGCCTCTTGATGATGCACAATCTGGTCGGTCTTAGCTGTCGATGATCTTGCCTCTGAACTGAGTAACCGGGACCTGAAACGGGAGGAGACGAGATGCTCCGGGGAAAACCCGGCGTAAGGGCTCCGAAGCTCAAGTTAGAATCCTTCAAAGGCAAGAATAACCAGATAGCGCGAAAATTAGCATACCTCGTCCCTAGGGGGGGTAGAAGCCTTTTATAATCACCTCGCGCACTCACTTCCAGGCCTCCGTCAGGTCGGGTATGATTACTTCTGAACTTCTGTCAGTTCGGGTGTCATTTCCTCTGGTCGGACAAAACCGCTACTGTTCCTTTTGTCGGAGCCGTCTCTGCGGCTAGTGACGACGGTTGCAGGTGGCGGTGGCAGGAAGCCGTTTGAAATGCGGCTGTCAAGCGTCAGATCCCAAATCAGTTAGGTACGTCGCCCTTGGATAAAGACGTCCTTAGTATCGGGTATGTTTGGCTGGCCTGGTGCTTTGGAAGTGAAGTGTTGGAGTGGCGAGCGAGGTGCCTTGAGTTCGGTTTGGAGTGTTCCGAGCTGCCACGGGTCAGCTCGGGTCAGCTTTGTGAGGCTTGGGGCCCAGTTCAGTTCGTGTTCCTTGCAGGGAGCTCGGGGTCTCAGTAGGGAGCTCGCTCTTAACAGCGAGCTCGGACTCCTAGTAGGGAGTTTGTTCTTAACAGGGAGCTCGGTTTTTAGGGAGCTCGGGTTCTTACTTGGGGAGCTTGGACCTTTAATAGGGAGCTTCGCTCTTGTCAGGGTAGGGAGCTCGAGCTCCTAGTAGGGAGCTCGGATTTAGGGAGCTCGGACCTTTGATAGGGAGCTCGCTCTTAATCAGGGAGCTCGGGCTCCTAGTACCGAGCTAGGACTTAGGGAGCTCGGGTTTTAGGGAGCTCGGACCTTTGACAGGGAGCTCGCTCTTAGCAAGGAGCTCGGACTAAGTACAACGGTCTGGAGTTCGGGCTCGGTAGTGAGCTTGGACTTGCTTCCGACGTTCGCTTTGGGTGCTCTACTGTCCCGAGCTGCTTGCTTTTGCCACGTGTCGAGCGATTGCGAGGTCGGGCCAAATTTCCCTTCATCAATTGCCCCCCACTCCCTGCGACAACGGTTCCGTCTTGGCGCGGGGAGTTTGCAAGGTAGTAGGAGGGTTTTGGTCCGTGCTGGGCGCGTTTGCTCTAATTTGATTTTCAAAAAAGGGCGCGCGTTTGGAAGTCGGGAGTTGCGCTGCAGACGCTTTTATTGCGAAGGGACATGCGCCGTTACCCCGTCAGTTTCGGGAAGACGCGTGCCGACACCTGTCCTCTGACAAGACGTGCGCGACGTTCCATCAGTTTCGGAAAGACGTGCGCTGATTGGTCTTGGAAGACGTGCGGCTTAGCGCGGATGTGGGCCGTTGGATCGGCTTCGATCCGGGCCGTCACTTTCCGTACGCTGTGGATATAAATAGTGCGCGGGGGGGGGACCCGTCCTTGCTATTGTTGTACATCTTGAGCTCGCGCCTTAAGTTTCAGCTCGCGTCCCAGGTTTTCTTGCTTGTTCGAGTTCTCGCGGTCTGCTTCAGTCTTCTTCCCGGGTGAGTGTTTTTTGGAATCCCGTTCCGTTTCACGATGTCTGGTTTGGAGGGTTCAGACTATTCAAGCGGGTCTGATGTGGGTTCTACGAACCAGTTTGCGTCCCATGGTAGTTCAAGTGAGCCCGATGTAGGTCCTGAGGAAGGGGTCGGGCCTACCACCCGAGGTGCTTCGGGTAGGTCGGCATCCACCTCCCGCCGTGGCCGGGTTGTAGATCAGTTCGGCCCTTCGACTATGACGCTTGAGGAACTTCAAACCCTAGTAGACTACTATAATTTGCCCAGTGAGTACGGTTACTTTATCCCTACGGGGAGCTTTCCTTGGGAACACGGTCCTAATGAGATGGTGATTTTCCGGGAACAGCTCGCCGCGGGGCTGCGACTGCCCTTCCACCCTCTTCTTGTCGAGGTCCTAAACCACTTCGGTGTGACGGTTGGTCAGCTTCACCCGAACTCTATTAGGAACTTAGTGGGAACGATCTCTTTATTTTGCGACGAGAACTTCCCTCTGGATCTGGAGATTTTTTCTTCTATCTTAATGTTGAAAAAGCAAGTGGGTCCCCTTCCTGGGCGTAGGCGGGCATACTACCTGTCCCCTCGCCCGGGCTTCAAGCTCTTACACGGACTCCCCAATAAGGTCCCGGCGTGGAAGCGGGACTATTTCGGGGTGCGAAGTGCGATGGGGTGGCCGTTTCAGACCGGCTGGGGGGTGGCCGCTCCTGATTCTGGCATCACACTTGATGAGGAGACGGCGAAGGGCCTCCGGCAATGGGCGCGGCTTGGGCTGGATTGCCAATGGTATCTGACGGAGACCAAGCTTATTGCTGCGGGCCTGAGTTCGGGTAGGTTCTTTCCCTAGTGATCTTGTCTTGCTCTTCGCTTACGTCTTACTGATGCCGAACTCCTTTTCGCAGGTACAATGGATTCTCGAGGGTCCCGAGGGGATGAAGAGGAGAAAGCGGGTGGCCAAGCGAGCTCGCGCCGAGCCATCCCGAGCTGCGGAGCCCGAGGTGCCGGATTATCCGGCAGAGGAGCCCGAGATGGTTCCTCCTATGCAGGGGCCGGTGGGGGCTCCTTATGCCGAAACCACACACACGGGGGCTCCCGCCTATTCCGAGTCCGCTCATATGCGAGCTGGGCCGTCGGGCTCGGAGGCCCCGGGGGACTTCAGGAGCGTGCTGTCGCCTGTGCATGCTCTTCAACGGAGTAAGGAGGCGATGTTTTCTGAGGAAGTAGCGACGTGGACCGAGCTCCCTCTGCACCAAGTGGCCTACCGAGCCGTTACTCATGCCATGGTGGTAAGTGATCCCTCTTTAGAGCTCGGCTTCTATTTTTCCATTTGTTTCTCTGATCTCGTTTTCCTTTGATAGGTGAACTCCTCCATTCACGCCTTGGCGAACCAGGTGGAGAAATGCTCGCGGTAGGCGCGAGCTGCCGAGGAGAATGCTCGTGTTGCTGATACTGCTGCTCGCCGTGCGCGGTTTAGGCAGGCGAGATCTCAGAGGGATGCCGAGGCCATGGGGGTGGTGGTGTAGCGCATGGCGGAAATGAAGCTGGACCTGGAGCACCAGGTCGAGTATCTTCAGGAGGATATCAGGGAAAGGACTCAGATCTTCTCTCAAGGCATCGAAGACGCAAAGAAGAAGGCTGTCAGCGATTACATTGCTTCGCCGGATTTCGATGACCTGATGGTAGACTCCTACAGGAGGGGTTTCAAGCTAAGTCGGTGGATGATCCGGAATACGTACCCCGACCTCGATACCAGCGCCATATCCACTTCGCGCATCACTCCAGAGATGGCTAATGCTACGGATGCCGAACGAGACTCCGAGGGGGAGGCAGGTCCTTCGGGCGTTGTCAGAGAGGCTTCTGATAACGATGAAGTAGCCCCGGGCTTGTGAAATGGAATGACCACGATGAAGTAGCCCCGAACCAGACTCCGAGTTCGCATGCTTCATACTCGCCTGTAACTTGGTTGACCACGAGCTGGGAATCACTGCAGATAACCATGTGCTTTACTCCGACCTTGCGCGGTAGGTTTAGCCCAGCTATTAGTGCCTCGTACTCCGCCTCGTTGTTGGATGCCGCGAACTCAAGGCGTAGTGCGTATTCCAGTTTTGTTCCGCCCGGGCCGCGTAGCACTATTCCAGCCCCACTGCCTTGTTGGTTCGAGGAGCCATCTACGTGAAGGATCCAGGGCTCCTCATCCCAGTTCGCGCTTGGTCTAACCAGGAGGGAAGCCACGCTGGCTGCTACTTCACGGGACTCGGACTCGTTTGGCTTGGGAGCTCCGAGTTCCCCCGAACTGGGGACCTCGGGCTCGACTAGCTCAGGGGCTTCGGGGTTGAATGTGCACTCTGCGATAAAATCTGCCAAGGCTTGGGCCTTGATGGCAGTTCTTGGCTTGTACTGGAGATCGTACTCACTGAGCTCGATGGACCACTTCGTCAGTCGGCCGGAAACCTCGGGTTTGAGTAAAACTTGTCTCAGAGATTTGTCGGTCAGGACGATGACGGTGTGGGCCTGGAAGTACGGGCGGAGTTTCCGTGCTGCTACCACCAGGGCATACGCTAGCTTTTCTATCTGCGGGTACCTTGTCTCTGCTCCCTGCAAGATTTTACTAACATAATATATGGGTCGTTGGACCCGGTCTGCCTCCTTTACTAGTACCGAACTGACCACCTCGTCGCTAGCCGAGAGGTATAGCTCTAAGACTTCGCCTTCCTCGGGCCGAGCTAAGGTTGGCACATTGGCGAGGTAGCCTTTTAGCTTGTCAAACGCGAGCTAACAGTCTTGGGTCCATTCGAACCCTTTGCCTTTGATTGCTTTGAAGAAGGGTAGGCAGCGGTCTGCCGACTTGGACATGAAGCGGCTTAGGGCGGCTATGCGGCCGTTTAGCCTTTGGACTTCTTTTATTTTCCGAGGTGGTCTCATATCTAGGATGGCTTGTATTTTGTCTGGGTTGGCCTCGATGCCACGTCGATTGACAACGTAGCCCAGGAACTTGCCCGAGGTGACGCCAAAGACACATTTGTTGGGGTTTAATTTCATGTTATACTGACGCAGGATTTGGAAGACAGAATCTAAGTCTTGTATTAATTCTTGCGAAAACTGTGTTTTGACGACCATGTCGTCTACATAGCACTCTATCTTTGTGCCGATCAGGGGCCGAAACAGCCTATTTACAAGTCTTTGGAAGGTCGCCCCAGCGTTTTTTAACCCGAAGGGCATGACCTTGTAACAGTATATACCGAACTCGGTTATGAAGCTGGTTTTTTCCTCGTCGGACTGGTCCATCCGGATTTGGTTGTAGCCTGAGTAGGCATCCAGGAAGCTTAGCAATTCATGTCCCGAGGTCGCGTCCACTAGGCGGTCGATCCTAGGAAGGGGGAAGCAGTCTTTCGGGCAAGCTCGGTTTAGGTCGGTGTAGTCGACGCACATGCGCCACTTGCCGTTCGCCTTTTTCACCAGCATAGGGTTGGCCACCCAGCTCGGGTAATGGACTTCCCTTATGAAGTCTGCCGCGAGGAGCTTTTCGACTTCCTCGTCGACCGCTTTCCAGCGCTCCGGGGCTAAGTTCCGTTTTTTCTGCCTAACGGGTCTGACTAAAGGGTCAGTGTTAAGTTTGTGAGTTATAAGACTAGGGTCAATACAGGGCATATCGGCCGCGGACCATGCAAAAATATCTAAATTTTGGAGTAAAAAACTTACCAGTTCGGTCCGTAGGGGTTCCTCGACAGAAGCACCAATCTGGAGTGCGCGAGTTGGGTCCGTAGGTGAGGTCGGGATCGCGACTGTCTCTCCTGTCGGCGAGGCTCGTTCTTCGCCTTGCTCCATAGGCCGCTCCAGGTCGAGGTCGCTGGCCGGCTTGGACTTGCCCTTTAGGGCGGCGACGTAGCACTTGCGAGACTCGAGCTGGTCGCCCCGCACTACCCCCACACCGAAGTCCGTTGGGAACTTCATTGCCAAATAATAGGTAAAGACCACCGCCCGCAGGATATGCGTGATTGGCCGTCCTATTATGGCGTTGTATTGGGAGGGGGTTGCGACCACCAAAAAATCGTGGTTGAGTCTGACCGCACAAGGCCACGTGCCGACTTCCACGGGCACCGTTATCTTTCCAAGGGGCCTGACTTCCTCCCCGCTGAAGCCCACTAGGGGAGTGCTTGCAGGTTTTAGTTCGCTCCTTGGCAGCTGTAGCCGATCAAATGCCGACTTGAATAGGATGTCCGCCGAGCTGCCTGAATCTACGAGCACGCGCCTAACTTCGAAGTCGCTGATCCTGAGTTTAATGACAAGTGCGTCGTCGTGAGGGTAGCGAACTCCCCGCGCGTCGTCTTCTGTGAAGAGGATCGGCTCCTCGGTCTTCGGCCTCTTCGGGGGGTTCCGCTCCTCGAGGACCGCTTCGCGAACTGAGGTCCGAGCTGCCGCTGATGTGCACCCCGCCACCACTGAACCTCCCACAATTACATGGATGGTTCCCCGAACTGGCCTTTCTGCCGGAGGCTGTCGCTGCATCGGTTCGGCAGGCTTGCTGCTAGTCTCCGGGGCGTCTTTTAAGTGTTCGCCTGGCTGATCCGCTTTATTGCTATTATTGTAGTGCTGTACAAAGTTTCTAAAGTATCCGCGACGGATGAGCCCCTCTATCTCGTCTCGGAGGTTATTACATTGCTCGGTACTGTGACCGTGGTCCCTATGGAAACTACAATACAAATTCTTGTTTCTTTCGTTCGGATTTCCCTTTAGGCGAGGTGGCCATTTCACGAAGGGGGCGTCCTTGATCGTCATTAGGATCTCGGTCCGCCTTGTGTTCAGTGGCGTGTAATCCGTTCGAGCTGGCAGGGGAGTTCGGAATGACTGGTTCGGTTTTGGGTCCCGGGCTGGGTTTTTTCGGTCGGCCGAGCTAGAGGGCTCGCCGTCCCTCTTTCTTTTCTCGTTTCCGCCCTCGGTTCTTTGGTTGATTTCCTCCTCCGTCCTCATGAACTTGTCCGCGAGCTTGAGGAACTCGGCCACGGTCGCGGGCTGGTTAGCTACCATGTGCCACTTGAATTCCTTGTGCGTCACCCCTCTTTTTGCTGCGGCGAGCTGTACCGCGGGGTCTAACCGATGTATCTATATGCATGCCTCGTTGAATCGTTTGATGTAGCCCCGTATGGGTTCTCCTTCCCTTTGGACTACTCCGAAGATGCTTTCCTCTGCTCTGGGGCACTGTTTGCTGGTGACAAAGTGTGCAGTGAAGACCTGCACGAACTGAGCCCAACACTTTATCGATCCGGGGGCCAGGTTCCTGTACCAAGTGCGGGCTACCCCCTTGAGAGTGGTGGTGAAGGCCACGCACATGCATGATTCGCTGGCCCTGGCGATGTGCATTTGGGACTGGAAAGCGTCCACGTGATCGTTGGGGTCGAAGGATCCGTCGTACTTGTCTAGGGGCGGGAGCTTGAAATCTCTAGGCAAGGGGACTGCCAGGAGTTCTGAGGCGAGGGGGGAAGGAACTGAGAGAATCGGGGCGACTCCTACCTCGTCCGAGCTCGTCTCGCCTTTGCCTCTGAGCTCGGGTAAGACGCGGGTGGCGGTTCGTCAACTTCGACGGCGTCTTCGCTGCTGAGTGGGCCTTGTGCTGGCGCTGCTGGCCTCCGTGTTGCCGAGCTCGATGGGCTCGGAGTTCTGGTAGTCCGCTGCTGCCAGTGCGCCGAATCGGTTTCCCACCAATGGGGACTCCGGTTTTGAGACCCAAGGTGCTGACCTCGCGGGCGAGGTTCCTGATCCGCCTGCGAGCCGTGAGGCGGGGACGACTTTTCTTTCTCTCCGGCCTGGGGACGAGGCCTGGCTGTTTGGGGGATTCTGGGGCCTGGAGGCCTTTCCTTGGTGGAGGCGCCCATCCTGCGGAGAGGCCTTTACTGGCTTCGGGGCAGGGTGGCGAGGTGGGAGTAGCGGTTGGTTCGGTGTCAGTTGGGGAAACTGCTGCTGATAGTGGTATTGGGAGAGGTTGTGCAACACTTGGTGCTGATGAAGCTGGTGTTGCTGGAACTGCTGCATCTGGGCTTGCATTGCCCGCATGCATTGCATTAAGTCGTCCAACCGATTTTGGCTAGCTGCCAGGGGGACGGCGGTTGGTTCAGTGAAGGTAGTCTCGATGGGAAGAGGGAAGGGGATGTTTGCGGAGGGCAGGCTTACAGGTGCCACTGCTTGTGGCGTAGTCAGGTTGGGGATTCCGTCCATCGTGAGGGGGATGGTGAACTGCCCAACACACACCACGGGAACTTGGAGCTGTTCTCCGGTGGTGTTTGTCTCTGTGCCGCGTCCGGCGTTGCTGGATGAGGCCATATGTAATGAGTTTTTCAGAGAAGAAGGAAAGGGTATGAAAGTTTTGGAGGGAGGCTTTTTGAAGCGTATTCTCACAGACGGCGCCAATTGATGATGCACAATCTGGCCGGTCTTAGCTGTCGATGATCTTGCCTCTGAACTGAGTAACCGGGACCTGAAACGGGAGGAGACGAGATGCTCCGGGGAAAACCCGGCGTAAGGGCTCCGAAGCTCAAGTTAGAATCCTTCAAAGGCAAGTATAACCAGATAGCGCGAAAGTAAGCATACCTCGTCCCTGGGGGGGTAGAAGCCTTTTATAATCACCTCGCGCACTCACTTCCAGGCCTCCGTCAGGTCGGGTATGATTACTTCTGAACTTCTGCCAGTTCGGGTGTCATTTCCTCTGGTCGGACAAAACCGCTACTGTTCCTTTTGTCGGAGCCGTCTCTGCGGCTAGTGACGACAGTTGCAGGTGGCGGTGGCAGGAAGCCGTTTGAAATGCGTTTATCAGGCGTCAGATCCCAAATTAGTTAGGTACGTCGCCCTTGGATAAAGACGTCCTTAGTATCGGGTACGTTTGGCTGGCCTGGTGCTTTGGAAGTGAAGTGTTGGAGTGGCGAGCGAGGTGCCTTGAGTTCGGTTTGGAGTGTTCCGAGCTGCCACGGGTCAGCTCGGGTCAGCTTTGTGAGGCTTGGGGCCCAGTTCAGTTCGTGTTCCTTGCAGGGAGCTCGGGGTCTCAGTAGGGAGCTCGCTCTTAACAGCGAGCTCGGACTCCCAGTAGGGAGTTTGTTCTTAACAGGGAGCTTGGGTTCTTACTTGGGGAGCTTGGACCTTTAACAGGGAGCTTCGCTCTTGTCAGGGAGCTCGAGCTCCTAGTAGGGAGCTCGGATTTAGGGAGCTCGGACCTTTGATAGGGAGCTCGCTCTTAATCAGGGAGCTCGGGCTCCTATTACCGAGCTAGGACTTAGGGAGCTCCGGTTTTAGGGAGCTCAGACCTTTGACAGGGAGCTCGCTCTTAGCAAGGAGCTCGGACTAAGTACAACGGTCTGGAGTTCGGGCTCGGTAGTGAGCTTGGACTTGCTTCCGACGTTCGCTTTGGGTGCTCTTCTGTCTCGAGCTGCTTGCTTTTGCCACGTGTCGGGCGATTGCGAGGTCAGGCCAAATTTCCCTTCATCACCTCTTTTCAGATTTAAGACATTTTTAATATCTTTTTAACTTTTATTCGGATTTAATGTAATAACAATTAAGAATAAAAGTACTCTTCGTCTTCTCCCTTTTGCAATCTATTCACCCGCTCCGCCCGCCGCCGTATCCGGCCACGCCTTCGGCTATCTCCGCCCGTTAAAATATTCGTGAAGCCTTACACTTGTGCCCGACTGCTTTCGTTTTCCTGCAATGAGGGGTCTGTCTCACCGTGACCGCCCATGGGCGTTAGATACGACTTCCGAGAAAACAACCAGTGGAGGATCATCTCCCCGCACGGATTATGACTCAGCGGAGGAGTTCCTCCAGGTGATGCTTGATCTCCAAGATGACGATACCATCATTCTCCGAAGCGTCGAACTGGCTACCGTCATTGATATCGATTTGGAATTCTCCATCGGGAGTGAGACGGAAACGCCAACGTCATCGAGGACTGAAAGAGCAACGAGTGCAGCTCGAACGATCTAAACCCGGTGCTGAAAGAGCTCTTCGAGGACTGAGATTCATTAGCAACAAAAGTAACCAAGGCGTTGACAAGTGGAATGAAGTCTAGAACAACTTCAATGAACTTGCGCAGGACGGTCTTCTCCACCGTTCACATTTTGCACAATGCATAGGTTTTCTTCTTTAAAATTCAGAAAAAAAAAATTGTTTTCTCTTTCTGTGTTTTTTGAAGGAATGCGAGACTCGAAGGAATTTGCATTGGAACTGTTCGATGCATTAATAGGAGGAGACGGGATTAAGATGGATAAGATCAGCAGAATAGAACTTCACGAGTTCTGGTGTCAAATTACCAACGAGAGCTTCGATTCTCGGCTCCAGATCTTCTTCGACATGTGTCCATTCAAAAGAACTCAAATAGTTCTTTTATTATTTAGCCGCCTCCGGCAACGTTGGCGGAGGTGGGTGGAGGCAGAGGCGGCGGCGCTGGTGGTGAGCGGAGGTGGCAGCGTTCGGCAGAGGAATGACCACCAACGACACCGCCGCTGCCTCTACCTCCGCCCACCTCCGGTAATATTGCCAGAAGCGGAGGCAGAGACGGGCGGAGATAAGCGGAGGCGAGGCCAAAGACGGCGGCTGGCGGCGGAGCTGAAGAATAGATTGCAAGAGGGAGAGATGAACAGTACTTTTTATTATTTTTGAAAAAGTAATTTTTTTTTTTAAATATTACTTTTATTGATATTAAGACTCTAAAATTGCTATTATCTGATATAACCCAAAATAACGCCACCTTAATTTAGGTTTAATGTAGATTGTAAAAAGAAGAAAAAGGAACATAAAAGAACATCTATGCGATTTAATAGGGAATAGGATATCACAGGACACAGGTAGTGAGATTATCAAATAGAGCGATGTGTTCTTATGCATAGGCACTCAATTTGATTCTACTGATTAATCCAAGTAGTGAGATTATTAAGTAACTAGCACTGACTTATTATTTTTGTTAAAAATTAATAATATAATTAATACAATTTACTAAATTACTAAATTATTTTTGTAATCAATTATTAAAATAGAGATTAACTATTTTAAACAATATTGCATTCTTTCCTCTGGTTTTTGGTTTCTATTATTTCACTTTTCCTCCAAAAATTCAATGTTTCACATGGGTCCCCACTACCCATGTAATCCTTTTAAATTTTATTTAAAAATATTGTAATTTTCATTTTAAATAGACCTAAGTATGTCGAGTATCCCTAACCTAAAACCTACAACCAAACCTGGTATGTAGATGGTGTGAATTGATTCAACTAGTAAAGTTAATGAATGATTGAATGTGCTCGATATACCTCAACACTCGCTGATATGGATTCAATTTTGCCTTCTTGCCCAATTACTCAAGTCTCTCAGTTGACCTTGATCTATCTATAAGTTTCTTCGCTACAAAAGCTATTTATCCAATTTCTCTCCTTGTGAGTTTCTTAACACATCTTGAGGCTGAAATGAAGTAGCCCATAGGCTAGCTCAATACGCCATTAGATATCTATATCTATATATTAAAATTGGGCTTGCCATGTCAATAGGCTTCTCTTTTCTTCCCTACTATTTTTCTTTTGTTTTTTAAAATTGAACAAAATAACTCAAAGTAGCCAATCAACTTCAAGTCTTTAAGACTTTCAATTCTCCCCATTAACTCTCTCTCTCTTCTCTTTCTCATTGCCTTCTTTGATTATCTCTCCTCTTTAATCATCCCATTAACTCTCCCTCCTCCAATCACTCGCTTCACTAATTCTCTCCTCTCTCAGTTACTCCATTAAATTTCTTAAAATTTCATGAATCATTTATATATATATTTTATTTTATTCTCTCTCCTCTTCTCATTAATCTAATAAACCAAAAGCAATTTGCTTATAAGTGATCATTTCAATCCAGAACAGCCCAAGCCCACATCAGGCCTATAAATTTTGGGGCCACGCTTGGGCAGGTCGACGCAGTGTGATTAGCATTCCTCAAAATAGCATATGTTTCATTTCCAAGACACACTAAGCAAAATATCCCTTGTGACTCCAGCTCGAGTTTCGTAATTCATTTGCATAATTTCATATCCTTTCTAGTTTCTGTACGTGAGCTTTAAACTTTAGAGCTATGGTGAGAATGGGCCGGGCCTGCGCTGGTTACCTGTTAAATTTAGATGAGCCCGATGCCCAGCATGATGCTCTTCAAATACATGCACCATTTGCTAATTGCAGACCCATATGCACAACAATCACAAGTTTAAAACTTCAGATCAGATGGCCTGAAATGTGATTAATTCGTTATCCTTTTCTTAACTTGAAAGTTTAGAGGGTATTTTTTTTAATAACAACAATTGCCATATCAGCAAAGACTATATAATTTTGTTCATGTGGCAGTTGCTTTTGTTTTAAAAAATAAAACCAATCATGTTGTCAAACGGGTCCGGGTTCGGATGTAGTAGGCACGCTAGGTAAACACAATGAGTGAGCATCTAATAGCTGTGTGACACCTGTCCCAGCTAATGTGCTTTTCATCTAAACGTTTTTGTTCCGTTAGACAGGAATTATCTATTATTTTATTATTTTTCTTCTATTGTTCATTGTCTTCTCCCTCCGAAGCCAAAGGCGAACCAGCGGCTGCCGCCTTGAGCTTCTCCCCGGTGATCCCTCTTCTCTCATCCTCTCCATCTCTTTCCCTCATTCTTTTCTTCCCTTATCTTCTCTATTTTTATTTTTCTTTTCCTCCTCCTCCCATGAGCCACAGTCACAGTTCTCCATGTCCGCTATTCCCCATCGACAAGAACAGATGACTTATGGTGATGCAGTCCTTCTCAGATTCCCCATTCGATTTTAACAAAAACCCAACCTTCTCCAGCCCCGTTTACTTCCATATGTTTCCTTCTTATCACCCCACTGTTGTTGCTCAGTCATTCTAATCATCAATCGAGCTCCTGCTCTGTGAACTTTGTTGTTCGAACTGGTGGTTATCCCGATCGAAATCCAAGAAAATCATCACCAGTCGAGTGCTAACAGTCCCAGATTGGATCGGATTAAAAGTCTCTTGCAGCATCGTTGCTCAGGCCAAAATTTTGATTCAGGTACGTCTCTTCTCCTCTACGATTTCCCCTTTTTCGTTTTTTACTTATTAATTCTAACGGAACAAAAACGTTTAGATGAAAAGCACATTAGCTAGGATAAGTGTCACACAACTATTAGGTGCTCACTCATTATGCTTACTTGATGTGCCTACTACATCCGGACCCTTGTCAAACACCCCTTTAATTTGTCAGTAAAATAAGACTTTTGTTGTTCAATGCACGTTTAAATCTTCGGTGCCATACGGTTCATTGATAATTGCATTCCCCCAATTTATTTCTTTTTCTGTTTTGCTTCATTTCATTAGTTTGGTTTCCACTTTCCTTTAGCTTATCTACATCTATATCTATATCTATATCTATCTATCTATCTATAGTGCCACAAGCCTCATTTGCAGTCTCCCCATCTCTCGTGTTTCACACATGTGAAAAATTAAAATCAAAGAATCTACTAAAATGAAAAACTTTTAAATTATCTTAGTTTGTGTTTGGTACCATTGATGTTTCTACTTAAAACATTTTTGGTTGACAAATATAAATTGGCATACAATTATTATTTGAGGTATTTATGGTTGAAATAGGCATACTTTAGGAATGCATGTGCGAGAGGCTGTTTCTATAGACATTAAAAATGATTCAAAGAAGGTAAGGGGTCTTCTGCATTTGCTCTCATTTAGTGAATCATTGAATCAGAGTCCATTGCTCTTTTTAAAAATGGTTTTACTTCAAAAGGCCAAGAACCCCTATCTTATCCTTCAGGTCTTGAATACTCCTATAAGACCTCTCAAAATGAGAAAACAAGGACCCATTTGATTTTCATTCCCAGGGGAGAGAGGGAATGGCCATTCCATAGGATTCCAAATCTATCCAACCAAACAGCAAGTGAAATGGAAATAGACCCTTAAATGCATTACATGGCGATGCCTTCTCATTTTCTCTACAAGTTGAACATGCTTGCAAGCCTAACGTTGGCGTTACTATTATTCATTACTCATTACATATGAGAATGGTCACAACACCAACGCCGTGGTGACCACCAGACCAGCCAGAAATCAGCGTTGCTTATGATTTTAATTATCAAAACGCGCTTTTGATTTGGACGGATACTGATTTTTGAGTTTTAACTGCAACGAGACAAGAAGAAGAACCACAGGTTGGTCAATTCAGACGGCGTGAATCCACTTATTAGAGCTTTGACTAATCTTCCTCTGATCTGATCCTGTTTTGACCAAATCGACCTTTCAAACTAATTTGACGCACGGCACTAACCCTCTTTTGATTGGGTAAATTTTGCCACCTGGCATAACAGTCGCTGCTAATTTACTAGAACCTTCGATATCAATGCGCTTGATGTTGCACTTTCCTAGTTTCACCTCGTTCGTGGAATTTTGAAAATGCTATAATTTTTGGAGACCGGATCTGCTACTCGGGCGCCTCACACGCGCCCAAGTGTGAGGAGCAGTTCCCGTTCCTAATTTTTGATAGGCACAAAATGGTACATTTGGTGGTAGTACACAAATTCCGTTTGTCAGAGGAAAGTTGGCGAACAGGTGATGGATTCAAACCATCTACAGTTCTACGCGTAACATTGGCAAATGGCAAATCACGCGCACCACATCTTCTTCGTACATGTAGATCCCACATGCCAAAGCTGACATCCCGTGGCATGAATAGGCCCCTATCTTCTGGTACGCTAAGAGGATTCTAAGGTGATGCTTGGCATTGGTTCGTTTCACGGGACCCGGTTTACAAGTAATTGTTTCACCAGTTTTTTTTTAAGAAATACAAAAAGTAGGGATGCAGGTTGATTGGGCGATATCTCAAAAAGTAGTTAGTTTTTTTTTTCCTTATTACCGATCATAAGGGTGATTCAGGAATTTGAATCAAGAAAAAAAAAATTTGACGTTTCAAGAAACCCCTTCTTTCCTGAATCCTAAAGCTAATAATTGCAAAAGTGTTTTATTGGGAGAAACAAAATATCAGCAAAAATGAAACGCTTGTGAAATGCACCCTTCCAAATAAGTACTTATTAGTAAATAAGTGATTAAAAATAAGCACTCCCAAACTTGGCTCTAGTATCACTACTAGCCCGGTGAGGGAGGATTTAGTAAGTCCTAGATCCTACTTATCTTTCTAAGCGTATCACCTGTATTCCCTTAGTTATTTGAATTTTGAGAGAATTCACATATGCACCCTACAACATATCCCAACCATGTATTGGGAATATCTCTCATTGACAATTTCAAGAGATGTTCCCAATGCACACTAAGACGTGCATGTGGGGCGTTTGTGGAGCGCCTTCTCTGGGGCACATATGTGATCTCATTTTGAGAATCCAAACATTTCTCATACATAAAAATGCAAAACCCCAAACCCTTCTCAATCCTACCTTTCTTGCATTTAAAGTGGGATAGATTGGATTAGTAGGTTAAGTTTGAAATTCGCATCTAATTTCCTATTATTTAATGTAATATTTAAAATATAAAACAAGTATAATAACATGAATAAATATTAAATTTTCTAATTATTTGATTAAAGCATATAAAAAATGCATAAGCTATTTATTATATTATTCACATACAATTTAAAATATTATTAAATTCAATACTTACTCATATGCCTTCCAAAAGCATGCCACATGGAGGGTTGAATTTAAAAATAATGTTGTGTCTTGCCTCTATCCATATCTAGGGGTGAGCAAATGGATAGATTATATCCGAAATCAAATGGAATCGACCTCGGACCAATCTTGAATTGATCATATCCATTTTGTTATAAGGTAGGGTTTGGTTTCAAGAGGTTCCAAATTATTGGAACCAATCCCCACCCAAGCCGGTTCTAGGGTCTAAGGGTTTATCCTACTCGAACCAACTTGATGAGTCGACCTTAATTAGCCTAGGTGGAATTGGCCTTGGAATTGAACTTACATTGAAATAAACCCCAAAATGCTTTTGAGAATGTAAAGATTTAAACCCAAACACTCATTATTATAAAAGCCATGATCTCACTTGACTATGGAGTTATTTAATTGATCTGATAATTTATTTTCATTTTAATATTTGAATATTTATAATAAGTAATGTAAAAGTTGTTTTTTTTACAAACTTGATAAGTTTTGAACCATACATTAATATATCATAATAATTTATATATTAAATTACCCAATTTTATCAATAAATATAATATAAGTTTTCAACTATATATTATATTTATTAAAAATATGTTTTAAAGAATATATTTCATTCTTTAAAGGAGATAATAAGAGAAGAATTGGTTTTATGAATACACCGGGATAACCAACCTTCATAGTATAGGTTTCCGATTCCAAAAACCTGAAAACAACCCCTACAATCAAAACAAACCACCGATGCTCACCCTATCCATATCCGTATAAGTTATGAATCCGAAAACCCGTTCTAAATCAAATTTTTCATTAGCAAGCAGTCAAAAGTCCGACATCAGTTAAAAAGATTCCGGTGGTCAAATGGTTAGTGAGTACCGTCGAATGTCGCGGTCATTACTCCTCGTAAGTCGTAACTCGTAAGCATCCATCTTGTACAGTTCTACCTCACCGAAAACATTACTCGGTAAAGAGAGGAAGTTAATAAGACATAGTAATTACTCTGACAGCAATGCCACGTGGTTTAATTATATAGTCCAGTCAAGTCCAGCGAACTCAAACGCAACGAAAAGGAGGAAATAATAATATAAAAATATTCAGTCTCTTCTGGCATAAATCAAGGAATCTCGGACACACCACCGCTTCTGTAGCATGCGCTATCCTGCGCGCCCTTCCCTTCGCCTGTTCGCCTCTCTTGTGCAGTTGTGCAGTTGCTGGCCGGCTCCGGATCCTCAGAGCTCAGACTGAACTGCTCCCAGAACACGAAAGTTATAGCTCTATCACTCTCTCTGTGGGAATTGGAAAGTGGTTTTGAAACGCTGAAATCTAGAGCGTAAAAGATAAAAATTGTCGAGAAAAGGTGTGTTTTTTTTTTTTTCGTTTTTCCCCTACAATTTCGAACTTGTTTCTTGGAAGCCCTAAAGTTTAAGGTTCAGATCGATAATCGATCTCGAGGAACTCTTTAGTTATTATATATTCAATCAGGTTTCTTCAAATATTCTCTTAGACTTGCATTGAGAAGAAAAAAAAACTGTATATTGACTTAAAATTCATAATAAGCTTCCCTTTCAGTTTACGGAAATTAGTGCAAAGATAACCCTTCTTCTGGTTCTTCATGTATTGCTGCAGTAGATATTGTTGTTTTTTATTTCTTGTGTTTTGTTGATTAATTAACCGTCTATTATTTCCCCATCTTTACCGCTTCTGTTTTTCTTTTTGATTTTGACTATTCTTATTGTTGGTTGAATAGCTTTGATCTGGATATGGGATAGGATAGATGGACCGGGTTGGTTAGATGCTAACTGTTTGGTGGTCAGTTAAGCCATCCAATTCGATTGTGGAATCATAATCATATTATTTGAGTTAACATTCCATAAATCTAATTTTTGCTCCATTAGAATTTTGTGTCTACCATGTTTTGGTATATAATCTTTGGTTATTTCCGACAAAGAATATCATATATCGTTTGAATTTGGTTTAAGAACATAATTTAGGTTCTTGGACAGGAATGAAAATTATAATAATCAATATAAGCTTTATACTATCTCTTTCCTCATTTGGAGTATTACGCAATACCACATTTCAGATTACTAATTGCCCAAGCAACACGAGTGTGAAGTATGACCTTTTTATTGGAACTATTAGTTATGTTTTTCCTGCACGTTGATATGGATGTCAGCATCGGTTATTTGGCATGGAAGGAAAAAAATTAAAATCATAAATAAGCTGTGAGCTTTCCTGCAAACTTTGCACCGATCTGTTCCTAGGGAAGCCGTATTAGTTTGCAGCATTTTCTTAAAAAATGCTAAATTAAATGCCTCTTCACCTTTTAAGTTAATCCATGGCAATATATTCTTGAATAGTCTCAACAATGTTTACCTTTTCCCCATGAATGGCCTGCTATATTTCTTGGTCTTATGAGTTATGACTTCGTTTTTGTTCTTTGGAATGTTTCCCTTGCTAATCCAAACTGAAAATTTGTTAGCTTAGAAAGGGCGTCTGACTAAAGAGAAAGAACCATGAGCTGCTTCTTCTGTTGTGAAGATGATGATGTTCGCAAAACTGCAGATAGTGGAGCCCCATTTGTGGCAAACAATTCAGCAGGTAATCCGCCATGCCTAACCTGTAGTTTATGATGCTCATTTGTGGCAAACAATTCTACTTTGTGTAAGTTATGTTTCTTTGCCTTGATTCATTTTGCAAAGAGTTTTTATTTCCAGATATTTAAGCTTAAAATGTCATTTTTTTTTCTTTTGGATAGATGCTGGAAGGGGAAATTTGTTTCCGATGCTAATCACGAAACTGAAAATATAAGCTCCATGTTCTATATCAAAAAATTTTGGCTCTTTATTTGATATATAATTTTGTAATAATAGTTGCTTGTTTAAGTAATTTCTTGAATGAATACTTAGATTCATGCTTCAAATCTATTTATATCTTAGAAACCAATGCATAAAAGTATTCTTTGTTATAGTTATTACAGATCCTAGAGTTATGGTTGTATGTTTATATTTCATCAACATGAGATTGAGGAGAAGTTCATACAAATTGCAGGCAATGGTGGAGGTTATCCTGCCACTGAAGTAGCACCCAAAGGTACTCAGCCTGTAAAAGTCCAGCCTATTGAAGTTCCTGCCATTTCAGTGGATGAACTGAAGGAAGTGACCGACAACTTTGGGACAAAATCTTTAATAGGAGAGGGCTCATATGGAAGAGTATATTATGGCCTTTTGAAAGATGGAAGGGCTGCTGCCATCAAAAAGTTAGATGCTAGTAAGCAGCCAGATCAAGAATTTTTAGCGCAGGTTGGGCTTCTTTGCCTACATTAGTATTGTTGGCATGTTATATGCATATTTTTACTTATAGTTCATCATTTTGATATGACTTTACAGGTTTCCATGGTATCAAGGTTGAAGCATGAGAATGTTGTTGAGCTGCTTGGTTATTGTGTTGATGGAAGTCTCCGTGTCCTTTCATATGAATTTGCTACCATGGGATCTCTTCATGATATTCTTCATGGTATGTAATCTTACATTTTAATAATATTCAGCCAAAAGCCTAAATCCTTTTTTGACGTGCAAATGCGTGAGGCAGAGCATCCAGACTATTTAACATGAGGCATAAAGCCAGCCTTCCAGGAATGAGAGATTTTTCACTCTCAGCTCAAACTGACCGAATTTTGGACAAATAGAGCATGCAAAGGAGCAATTTTCGAGAGCAGGCTTCACAAATAAAGGAAACGAGTTTTCTTTATTCTGTTGATATCTATTTTCTAATCACTTACATTTATGATGTTATGTTGATACCACAAGTCAGATAAATCAATCCAGATATTCATGGCTTTGACTGAACCCCCTTTTTGGTGCAACAAATTGCTTGTTTTGAAAACATTGGATGAATGTCCAAAAACTCAAGTCTTTAATCTTACACAAAACCATCCCAATGGAGTTTCTCATTCTGAATTCCAAATATAGTTTGTGACTTTCTGTTAGCACCCTGATACTGTGAGACCAATGATAAATGGCATATTTTCAATTCATGAATGAATTATGAGCTTTTAGTCTCATAGAGATACATGGTATTGCTATAATTTGAAAGTTTCTCAGTAATGTTGTAATTAAATTTTGTTGACACTCGGGTTATCATTTATCATACATTCTGCCTGTTATTTGTTTTTGTTGCATCAAGCAACGCAAATGTAAGAGGAGTAGACACAAGATTACTTGGATCATTATCATCATCTAAGCCTTGTCCTATCTATATGGGGTCGGCTACATGAATCTTGCTTTCTGTCCCTTTCTACTCAATGCCATATCCATTATTAAATTATGGGCACTTAAATCATTTATTATGACATCCACCTAAGTCCTTTTTGGTCTGGCCCTATCTCTTCTAGCCCTTTCTTTAACAAATCACTTTTTCTAACAGGTCCTGTAGATGGTCTTCTATGCACATGACCTACACCATCTCAATCTACTTTCTCTCATTTTATCACCTATTGGAGCTATTCCTATGTTACTTTGTATGACTTCATTTCTAACCCTATCCTTCCTAGTTTTGCTACTTGTCTATTCATCCGTCTAAGCATTCACAATTCTGCGACACTCATTTTTTTAATGTGCTGTTTCTTAACTGCCCAACACTCTGTTCCACCATTACTTGGATATTGCCCCATATTATCAGGGAGGATCAGTTGGAGGCTTCTTTCCTTTTTCACGTTTTAGTACCAGAAATATTTTTTTCCTTAAAAAGTTCCATGCTATCCATCAAAAAGCATAGTCAAACAAAATCAGTGTTCAAACTCAGAAAAACTCCTAAAACAACAGAATATCGCTTCATCTTCTTGATTTGATGAATTTTGTTATTCAATGATCATTTGTTTCTGTTTAGTTCAAATATTATTCATGGATCTCACATAGATTTTAAAAATATCAAATTTATTTCAGATACATAACTTTTCAGTTAGTGCCCTTGGATTACTACCCCAAGGTTCTGTGTCATATGTAAATCTTGTTTTCAATTCATCTCCTTGGTGATGCAAACAATTCTATGTGTGATTTATTGATGTAGGGCGAAAAGGTGTAAAGGGAGCACAACCAGGACCAGTTCTATCATGGGCACAGCGAGTAAAAATTGCTGTAGGGGCTGCAAAAGGACTTGAGTACTTGCATGAAAAAGCCCAGCCTCATATAATCCATCGTGATATTAAGTCCAGCAATGTTTTACTTTTTGATGACGATGTTGCTAAGATCGCCGACTTTGATTTATCAAACCAAGCCCCTGACATGGCAGCACGTCTTCATTCCACACGTGTTCTTGGAACTTTTGGTTATCATGCTCCAGAGTAAGATCCTTCCTGGCTTATAAACAGATACACATCTGCTTATTTCTATATGGAAAATTTGGAAAGCACAAGGTGCTCGTTGTATGGCTCATATTATGTCCTATCAGCAATAAAGTGGCATGCATGATGGCCAGGCTGGGGACTCACCTAGGAGATATCAAATGCCAAAACTTCACTGCTATTGTTCAAACCATCTAAATATGCAATGCCGTTGTGTTACAACTGAAACAAAACATTTTGTGGTGATTTGGACCTCAGAAAGAAAAGACCAAAGACCAATTATTACATGATCCTGGTCAACTGCTCAAAATTCTACCTACCAAAAGGATGGGAGGTCCCATTCACTGCACGTGAGCAGTATAAGTCTATACACTGTGGTCCCCCCCCCCCTCCCCCCCCCCCCCCCAATTGTCATTGGAAGGGGGGTAAAGGTTGTATTTGGTTCTCTCCTGGAAATAAGTACAATTTATTGTCTTGTTAATGATTAAAAAAAAAAGGAATTAGATAAACCACCACCTTACAACTTGGTTACCTGAGTTCTCTTACAACTACGTATTTGCTATCATGTGGACAAACCTTAAATGATTGGGACATGGCTTAGTTATCTACTATCTTCTCAGTAAAGACATGGTTCAAGACAATGTACTCTAAAAACTGTTACAGCTACCTATAATCTTCCATTGTGGATGACAGATATGCAATGACTGGACAGCTCAGTTCAAAGAGTGATGTTTACAGCTTTGGTGTCGTTCTGCTGGAGCTCTTGACTGGGCGTAAGCCTGTTGATCATACATTGCCACGAGGACAACAGAGTCTTGTGACATGGGTATGAACTTTGGAGTCTTGTGACATGCATTGATTTTTCATGACATTGGCATTAAAAGTTGTCTTTTTTCTCTCTGTTACTATGCTGATACCTGGAAATCCTGAATATATATCAGGCCACACCAAGACTTAGTGAAGATAAGGTGAAACAATGCGTTGATGCAAGGCTAGGAGGAGACTACCCTCCCAAGGCTGTTGCTAAGGTAAGAATCTTCTTCGTCCTTTTCTTTTAACTAGTATTTATAACATTAAACAACGTAATATGGTAAATGGATTACTAAATGGGACTTTTATCATATCCATTTACATGTGTTTTTACCCAAATTTAGTAAACTGAGTACTGAGGAAGAGTAAAACTTGAAAAATTAGTGGCAGTATTCCATTTCCCTATCGCTTCAATTTCATGATATGTTTATACTTTATATTACCCAGAAATAGGTAAATGCAATAATCTATGTTTATACATGTATCTAGCATTTTGTAATCCCATCTTAAATTGGAAACAGATGGCCGCTGTAGCAGCCTTATGCGTGCAATATGAAGCTGATTTTAGACCCAACATGAGCATAGTGGTCAAAGCGCTCCAGCCTCTGTTAAATGCTCGTTCTGGACCACCCGGTGAAAGCCCAAATTTGTGAATTCTCAATCTCTTTCATTCATTGTTTTTGTAACTGCGTGGTTGTAGATTTTACCAATATTCCATACACTGTAATTATTTAAACGATAAATGATAAAAAGGCTTGTTGGGTTTGAAATTTACATGGCATGTGGGATCTGTTCGTAGATCCTTTAATGGAAATGGCAACTTAAGTAGTGACAAAATTTGGTGCAAATGTATTTCCATTTTTTTTTTCTATTTTGAGTAATGGTGCAAATGTCTTTCCAAATGACCTCCTTTTCACATGACGAGCAAATATAGCAATATTAGGAAATCACAACAAGAGGACAAAACATAGGAAATCACAGAGGATTACCAGGGGTCACGTCCTGTCCTTTAGTACTTTATGGATTCCATGAGCACTGGCCACGTGGTGCTAGCCAGCCAGGATTCGCCTGTAAGTAAAATCACCCTATTTTTAAGTTTGGTTGTTGTTGTTGTTTTTTTTTTGAACGAGGCTCTAAGACCAATTTAACTGCATGATATTCAAGGCTCTTAAATTACTTGAGTTATACTTGTGTTAAACTTCATATAAAATCAGGTGGAGAACAAATTTTACACTACAAAGAGGTAGGAATAATAATCGAGATATTTGTGTGGGAAAATTTTAACTTTCTTTTTTATGGGGAAATATCTTTTATAGGTGAAATCATACATTACAGTCTACCCACACGAATCCAGACACCAAAGCCGTGAATAGGGAACATATCCTCATGAATTACAATTGAGAATATGCAACTATGCAAGTGTCATGGACACATGGGCGTGACGAGCAGGTTTCGTTGTAGTGTCTTGTGTGTGGGCTTGTAAGATAGTATTGTTTTGTGGGCATTAGGTTCGGACTCTAATACAAATGTGAAATTTTTTAAGTGGCGTTCGATGGTTTTGAAGTCTGATGTTTGCTTTTCAGAGCCTCTGAAAATAAGTGCATTTGTGTTGGCGTTGTGCCAACAATAACTGTTTATTTCACTATTTTGCCCTCCATTGGAACCCAGACTTGAATCATCAAGGAGAACCCCAACTTGCGAGCAGCCTCTCTCTCTCTCTCTCCCTTTCCTTTATTTGTGTGGATGATAAATTGATGGGTGTGGATTGGTTTATACCACACATTGTGGTAGAGATTAATCCACACTACATCACAGTCCATAACTGTTCTGAACTGTGGATAGATTGTGTGGACTGGACTGGTGTAGTCTATACCACACTTTTTGATTCCATGCATCTCATATACATTTTATGGGAGATCTACTAGTCTATCATAAATGTCTAATTTTTTTCATTTTATATGGTAAATAAATTGAAAAAAAGGCATCAATATGTAGACAACAATTGCATTTTGTAAAATAATTAAATATTAAAAAATAAAAAATTATTATTTTAAATATTATTTTATTGATAAAAATATTAAACATTAATATTTAAATAATGAACAAAGAGTTGAGAAGGAGAAACGTTAGACTTGTGCTAGAATAAACCTTAAAAATTATTATTTTATTGATAAAATATTAAAAATTAAAAATTATTAAAAAATTAAATAAAGTGAGAGTAATTAGACCAACATAACGCATGTGCACTACACTGAAACCTTCCCACAAACTGTCCACACCATAGTGTGGACCATCTACGAGAAAATACTATAGATGATAAATTGGGGTGTGGTCTGTCCCTATTCACACTATTTTATGTACGGGGACCATCTACACATAACAGAACACTATATCTTACTGTGAACAAGACCAAAACAATGCTCATTGCTGAAGATGCAATGCAAACGACAATAGTAGAAGACCATTCCCTTCTATTGTACTAGAGGAAAAAACTCAAATCAGGGCTTGAATTAGGTTTAAAAGAAAGGGCAACACAAGCCATTTCAAAAAGTTTTGGGGCCATTAAGGCTTTGGCCAAAATGGGTCTGGTTGCGTTAAGCGACTAAACCATGTCTTACCATTTCAAACATAACCTTATCAGAGTTTGTATTCAAATCTAAACACAAACAGATGGTACATACTGAAAGCATCAAAGCAATAAACGTCTAGCATTATCAAATGTAACCTTAATTTGCGTGACTAGAGTGAACTAGAGTCCATATTTGCTACCCATACCCCCTACAAACACTATAACCGTACACTGGGAACATTTCTCTAGAAATGACAATATGAGAGATGTCCCGATATGCGACCCCAATTCCTTTGGATTGAAGATCCAAGTGCATAAAAATAAATCCACTCCGTTTCAAGGGCAAAACAGAGCCAAAGAATCCCCTCGAAAGAAAAATGGAGCCCACATGAAAAGCTTTGTGGATCATACTGCTCGCCAAGCATAGGAGATGCATTAATTTTTTAACCACACCGGATTTCCTACCCACAAAATGTTCTTACAAGAGTATCCTTCGAAAGATGGTGTTTTTTTAGGCAAAAGAGTGGTTATTTATATTGTAAATGAAATTGTGCGAGGTAGCATATTCATAGTAGAGTGCCTTTGATATTTACAAGCATAATAAAGCTAAAAGATGAGCTAGTGCGTTCTTAGTTCTAGATATGTAAATGAATTTTAAGTCCCTAAACTGACTTTGGAGATGTGAGTTTCACCTAAAATGCATTTGACCGATCCATATATGTTCCATTACTAGAAGGTTTAACTTCTTTACTATTATTTCAATATCCAAGAAAACTCACACTGTTTGGCATTGCAATGCTATAGCCCTTGATGACTGCACAAAGCTTTGCAAGTTGACCCTTGGGCTGCAATGATCTGCCTATCACTAGATTGCTTGATGACAAAACCAATGCCTGCATTGTCTATGTGTTGATCATACGATCCATCAGTGAATACTAGATAATAGTTCTCAGTTATTGGGCTTAGGGATAATGCATTTAATTTGTCATGACAAAGAGTGAGACATGAATCAACAATTATTTTATTTGTTTTGTCCACAAAAGAGACAGGATTTACATCCTTGTTCAATGAAACTTCTTGTTGCGTGCCTCCCGGATCATATATAGAAGTACCTAAAATTTGGACTGAAAGCATAGTATGATATATGCATTAAAAGATTACCTAAGTGACTGAAGCCAATCCGAAATAAGTTGTTGTAGATATTCATCATTCACTGTACTAGGGTTTATACCAACTTGGGTTTGACACCAAACCAAGGTTCTAAATATCGATACGTCTGATACGTCGGTAGGGGCATATCAAACAGTGTCGGTACTGTTTTTTTTTTATTTTTTTAACTTTTTTTCAAATCCGGTTCATGGGGATCGGTTTAAGGTTACTCCACCCCCTAAACCGGTCAAAACCCCGATACACCCTCTATAGGAGCGTATAGGGGTGCTCCCAATACGTGTCGATTTTCTGAACCTTGCACCAAACAGCTCTTGCAAAGTCACACTTGAAAAATAGATGCGAAAAGGCCTCCACTTCATGATTGCATAAAATGCATGATATCTCTGCATTTCTATTCCCTGGTCTCAACTTACTTCCTGTCCTCCCCATAGAGCCTTTCATGCAAACACTTGGTATCTAAAGGACACTTTAATTTGTCAGGTTAATGACGCATTTAAAGGAGGATTTGGAAGAGAAACAAGTTGGGTAGTTATACTGTGAAATCTGCATACCAGACATTTTCAATCAAAATTCATTTCTTCTTTCTCCTTCGAGTTTCTAGAAAAAATCTCAAGCGTGAACTTCTGGATTTACTCCTAGTTAGAAACTATCATGTCTAAGTTCATCTATAGATACAAGTAACCCGGTAATCGTGTAGATATTAGATACCATTGCATATGGTTCAAGTAAAAATGGGGAGATTTTTTGCTCGATGACAAACCTTAGAAAGAACCATTCAACATGTAACAGTGAGGGTGAGAACCCACAAATCCACAAATGAAGTGAGTTCCGCCCAAGGGATTTTCTATATCGAAATTCAAACTGATTGGAAATAGTAGTAGAGTGTAAGATTCAAAATATCGATACATCTGATACACTGATAGGTGTATATCGAGCAATATTGATACTTTTTTTTTTTTATTTTTTTTTAACCAGTTCAGGGAGGGCGATTTAAGACTGCTTCACCCCCTGAACCAGTCAGAACCCTGATACAGTCTGTAAAGGCATATGGGAGAACTCCCAGAATAATATGTATGGGCCAATACAGGCTGATAAGCACAAAGCCAACCGTCATAGCGTGTCATCAAAGCAGGGAAGGCAAGTTGGGGACTTGGGGCCAAAGTCCAAACTCTCGAGTCTCGACCCAAAAGCCTAAAACATTGACAGTCCCAAGTGAAAAGCATATTAAATGTTACAGTGTTTCAGGTGCCCAACTCCCATGTGCTTCCCTCAATTAATAAAAATTCCATTTTTGCAGCAAGAAAAACATTTCATGAAAAATAAACGAGAATTACAGATAAACTAAACTGTACACACCACCAGTGGTTTGGGTTCTCCATTATAACATTTTCATACACAAAATAATCCTCACCATCATCTACAAGAAACAAGAAAAACCCAAAAGACACTAATGAGCCTCTACCCTGCTTCCCCACCACCCGGTGCAAGGCTGCACAGCTGCGCCTTGTCACCCTTCGATCTGGTGTCAAGTAGGCAGACTCAAGAATGCAGTTGGCTGAAAGAATTTAAGAATAACTCTATATTTCTAGGATTGACTAAATCGCCTTCATGTTAAATTAAGTCCTGTGGTTTCTTCTGCTTTCCACTCTCAAATCAGGATTGTCACTCTTGTCCGTGTCAGAGTTCTCCCTCTGGCATTCAATCTCCATGCTCCCTGCTTGACTCCTCCGGTGCCTTCGATCCTGAAATTTTTCAAATTCCTTATCAATTAGAATCTCAGCTAAAATATCACAGAAATGACTACTTCAATTCTAGCATAACCAATGCAGTGAAGATTTTGAGTGAGAACCATCATTTTGATGGGTCTCTTGGAAGTTGGAAGATATCCCTGGTGCTATGTGATTTCTTCTATTTTTTTACCGTGGATGTTCTTGCCAATAAAACAAATGACAGAGCCCACTCCTTTGTATGAGCCTCACCTCTATCCGTAATACTATTATTTAACTTTCCTCATATGCAGGATTAGTAAAATTAGATTTCATTATTTCGGAAATGACAAGCAAGAAATATTTAAAAGACATTTTCAGATGGAAACTAATTTTTAGGTATCACCATTACGTGCACAAGGATAGGGAAGAGGGTTAACATTGACTTATAGAAGGAATAGAAGAAACGTTTTATTTGTGGACCCCTTTTCCTTTAACCCTCCAATGAGCCAACGTAATTGATTTTAGCCCAAGAGGCTGCATGTCTTCTTTTAACTAGGAGTAATCAATGTTATTGGGGTTTCATCTTTTTTATCAAATAAATGCACATTTCACTATAAAGAGCAGTGTTTAGGAAACCAAACCAAACCATCCAATCAGACCAGTTGAACCACGAGCAGGCCTTGGCCAGTTCGGTCTCACCCCAAGAATCGGAATTCTTAAAAATCCAGTGAAAATTGGCTGACCAGCCTGTTCCACTAGAAAACCGGTGAACCAATCCCGGCTTCATGTAACCACCCAGATCATTAAATAATTGAAATTTCAAAACATGCATGACAACATTTGAACCCATAACTTCTTATTTTCAAGTATTGTTTAATTACCATTAATCCACTTCTTTATTCGTGTTAATTAATGACTTGATTGTATATATTACTGTATTGCAACGTATTTTAAAGAAAATGTGAATTAAGACTTGAACCCTAGTCATTTGCTTTAAAAATTAAAGAACTTGCCATCCATCCACCATATTTAAGTTTGATAAAAGTATATATATGTCATGTCATCACGGCTCGACCTCTGGTTTTACCCCAGTTGAACCTCTGACCTGTAAACCTCTCCCTTTTCAGGTCCTATGCCTGGTCCAGTTCTCGGAACATTGATAAAGAGTGAAAGACTTGGTTCATTCTATGAAAGCTGCCTAAAGATAACTTCTAATAAATTCATTTTATAAAAGCTTTGTGAAACATAATCATGTTGGCATTTGAGATATGATGTCAGAATCAAACCTCTCTGGGTATGGGATACTCCTCTGACTCGAGCATGCGGGCAACTTGGCCCATCTTTGGTCTCTTGTCTGAGTCAGGGTCAACACATCTCAAAGCAGTCAGAAGAGCTCTTTTCAAGGCTCTTGTCGAAGGCCTTGTCTCAATGTTTGGGTCCACCACTTCTTCTGAACGCCTGCTGCCAACCATCATTTTGAGCCAGTCAACCATATTTACCTGCAAGAACAACCATAACACGTTTAATGACTGAAAGAATTCTAATAATGAGATGTCCATACTTGTGAGAGTTTAGAACCAGATATATATCAGGAGTAATTAATAAGGCTGTAGGTAAGGGTATGATAATAGAGGACATACAAAAAGCATGCAAGATTATGTAAAACTCAAGCTTCTACAAATAGAGAGATGAAAAAATAGAATGTTTACAACTCGAGCCTCTACAAAACTTGAATATTCGAATCAATTAGTCAGGTGCTCAATCAGACTCATACTCTGGCATTTTGGAGCTTATAACTAAATTCAAATTCTCTTGGTCAAGCATATGCTTCCAAGTATTCTACACAATTAGCCAGGTGCTCAATTAGATTCAAACTCCATTTCGGAGTTCATAACTCAAGTTCTCTTGGTCTCATGAATAACTGAGATTCAAACAGCAACTTGGTTAACCTGTTCTCATCAATTTCATGTTATTATATCTTATCCATTGTCTTCCTTTGCTGTCATAGCTTATTTGTCAAAAAGAGCAAAGCCATTATTAAGTTCACAACTATGATTCTACATGCAGCTAAGCACAAGAAAGCAGCAACAAGGGAAGCCAACATAGTTAAAGATGAGAAATGAATGTAGTAAATGGAACTAATTTGAGCAACAAGGGAAGCCAACATAACATATTCTTGCATCTGAGAGTTAAGTCATCTAGAAATTCTTGAAATCAGTTAATAAGGAAATAGAATGAATACAGAACGGCATTGTATAGGAAAACAACAAGTTGTTGAATTCAGTAGACTTAGTTAAATAATTGAAATCATAGGAAAATTCTAGAAATCAGACTCTTCATGGTTCCAGAGGAAAAAGGAAATATGCAACAATTTCGGATGGTAATACTGATGCGTATCATATAGCAGTAGACCTCCATGATAGAAATATCCATATATGATTACTTTATAATATAAAATCCAGTAGCACTATTTTTGCTGTTTTGCAGCACTGCCAAGTATATTGTTTCAAGAGCAACTTCTGCTGACCTCATTGGCTGGCCGACTATAGTCCACAGGATCTCTTCCGGTAATTGCTTCCAACAGGACAACTCCAAAGCTATAAACATCACTCTTTTCATTCAAAAGACCAGTATTTGCATATTCTGGAGCCACATACCTAAAAGTTTTGAAAAACAAAACAAAGGATGACTATTACTCCACCAAGAGCATTTAAAATTTCCCATTGATAATTCAAAGTTCAAACAGAAGTAAATAAAAGGGAAAACTCATGCCCTTACTCAATGGAACTGATCAAAAATATTAAAAATCAGAAACAAGAATGCACAAACAGAGAGAGAGAGAGAGGACTGGATGTATATAGAAATTTAATTACCCAAAAGTTCCCATCACTCGAGTGGTAATATGACTTTTCCCTGCACCCAGCAACTTAGCTAGACCAAAGTCGGATACCTTTGGATTGAAATCATCATCGATCAATATGTTGCTAGATTTGATGTCTCTGTGCACCACTTTTGGCTCAATAGCTTCATGCAAGTATGCAAGCCTGCAACAAAAAATAGGATGTTTACAAAAGGGAAATCTAGAAAGGGAAACTCAAAATTTCAGATACTATTGAATCAACTTACGCCTTGGCAGTGCCAAGAAGAACCTTCATCCTGGCCTCCCAAGTAAGATATCCATGCTGACGCATAGCCCCATGAAGCCATTGCTCCAGATTCCCATTGTTGACATATTCGTAGACCAACATCCTGAACATTGATACTAAACGTGAAGAAAAGCCCCAACTATCGAAAAAATATGTGAAGCAAAACCTAAAATCTGAACCACTAGAACCCTTTTCATTAATTAATAATCAGAGTGAACAAGGGATCATACAAGTAGAAGTAAACCCTCTAATAACCTAATACGAAGTTGAAAAGAGATTCTATAAGTTCTTAAAATATTTTTACCAATAGTTCTTAGATAATTTTATATATGTTTTTTTTTTCTTGTTGCGGATTAGATCTTCTCTGTGCATCATGCCAACCATGAAAAAGAAAATTTTGAAGTGTTTTTCCTCTGGAACAAGTCTCCCTTTACAATTAAAAGAAAAACATCTTTCTTTAATTAGTTAAATTATTTTTTTGTGTTTGATGAATTTAATTAGCTAATTTATTTTTTACTCTCCAAAGGCCACTTTGTGCAAAAAAATGCCAAAGGTTAGTTCCATTTCTTGTCCCCCACCCCAAGACCCCAGATAGCAGGGACCAAAACTGGGTAATGGCCCTTCTTTATTTTTTAAACACTCCAACTACTTAACCCATTTTCAAAATGAAAGAAAGCAAACTTAGGAACTTGGGTTTTGGCTTGGGCAAATGCAATGAAAACTGCAATAATGAAGGAAAAAGAACGGTTTATGTTCATGCAACCCAAACCAACTTGAGTGAGACATGAGAAAACGGTGGAGGAATTTGTGGGTAATGGAAGAACAGGAGACTTCTTTCTTCTCTTCCTATGCTTTGGTATTGAGGACAATGTGTGTGTGCATAGAAAGATGGATGCATGGACAAGCAGATAGGTGCATAGTATTCCTCCCTAAAAACATTATTTGATTTGTAGATACCAGAGAATATTGGTTTTGAATCATGGAATCAAGTTGGTTGCTTAAATTTTTGTTAAATTATAAGAGTCGCTTACTTATAAAATATTAATTATAAAGGGTGTAGAAAGGCTTCTGATATACAACCAAAAGAAGGCATTTGAGGAGTGAACGTTTTATCATTATCATTATCATTATCATCCAAGCCTTATCCTAACTATAAATACTGCATGGTAATTAGTAAACATATACAACTATAAATATACAAACAGTCAACTACTTGAGCACAAAAGATAGTAGCAAAGACCCACAAGAAACATTGTATAAGGTGGAAAAATAAAGGATCTTCTACCTGTGTGTGCCTTCAATGCAGTACCCTAGCAGTCGAACTAAGTTTTTGTGGCGCACATGACCGATGGCCTCAACTTCCACACTAAATTCTTTTTCTGCTTGGCCTCTATAAGAAAAGAATTCAAGCAGTTATATGCGGTGCACCAAGAAACTGAGAGAAGAAAGAATAAACAAACATAGTTGCTTAGGGTAAAAGATCATTTTTGTGAACTTACAAATTGTTGAGGAGCTTTTTAACTGCCACTGGTGTCCCATTGATCAGATGACCACGATAAACAACTCCATACCCACCCTCTCCAATGACATTTTCTTTTGAAAACCTGTTTGTAGCAAGTTCCAGGTCCCTCAAAGTAAACCAGTGACCCCAACCAAGGTGAGAAAATTCAGGCAGGCCAACTAAAGGTGATGGAGCAGTGATAGGGTGTGAAGAAGATGACCTGTATACAGTAACCGTCCCAGAACTCCCCTCTTCTCCAGACTGAGAACCAACATCATCTTTGTCCATATGATGAAATGAACCTGATTGGCTGGTATTATCCCCATTCCTTGTTTTGCCCATACCCAAATGAACCATAACCCTGTCCGACTCTTTGTCACTGGACTTGTCATGAATTGTGAGAAGAAACCCATCACGAGGACGGAAATCATTTGTTGATACTTGGTCAACCCTCACTTCTTTGATTTCCTTAGAAACTGCAGGGATTTGGCTAAGCGGAAGATTGTCATTAGACCTTCTTGACCTCCTCCGTGAAAAAAGACATATGACCATCACAGTGAGAATGATTACAATAGACAGCATGACACATATCCCAATCAAAACCCACACCTTGAGGCCCAATACACCTGTTTTCTTGGATAACTCAGCGTTGAGATCTGTGGCCATTTTTTCAGATGAAGATGCCTGCAAAACATGACAAGATAATTCACATTCCAGTCCGAGTGTGGAAGCCTTAGCTTTGACATATATTTTTAGTTTTTTTTTCTACAAACACAACATTGTCTAGACGTTACTACTGCATCTTTCCAATTTCAAGCTCAATTCTGAAACACCTTCAATAGACTAAGATACATTTTGTTTTGTTTTTTGAAACTAGCATTTCTCGGACATTATAAAACTAATGGAATTACTGAAATTTTTTTGTCAAGTCTGAAGTCCAACCAAATTGTTGAATATAAATAGATGAAAAATAGAAAATGGTTCAATGTTTTCTCAGAAAAACAAGAAACCCAGCAATAAAAAAAAGTGAAAAACAATGATGCATAATATATTACAAACTAGGAGGGAGAAGAGAGGGAAAAAGGAAAATTTATATATATATATATATATATATATAGAGAGAGAGAGAGAGAGAGAGAGAGAGAATATAACTAGAGCACGAACAGGCCCATTTCAACAGACAAATGTGATCAAATAACACAACCAAGAAAAGGGGGGAAACAAACAACATAAAACAAGAGAGTTTCAAGTTTTCAAAACCCTCCTTTCACCAGCATAAACAAGATGACCACAGTAAGCAACCCAATTCATAAGTATTATATATTTATTTCTTCATTCTCGTACTAATAACAGACTCAACATAACCCATTTTAATCTCTAGTGACAAAGACTCCCTCGCCCAAAAAATGCAGTACAAAGGGGAAAAACGAATAGAAAAAACAAAAACAGAACAAAACAAAATTTTCATCTTTTCAATGAAATCTCATTCTCGTACCTATGAAGAGATTCACGAAGCAGATTTCACAGCCCAGATCTCTGAACCGCCTTCTCGACACCTTTCCCCGATGCCAAAGAACCAAAGATTAACCCTAGATCTCCAATCAAAGAACACCCCATGCTGAAATAAACCGAATCCAACAAACCCAAATCAACCCCATTGTCCAAACACCAGATATACGCCCAGTTGGACAGGATTTGCTTCCTGGGTTTTCCCTGGTAAGCAAATGGCAACTTGAATCTAAGCTCAAATGGACCTTTCTGGCACCACACCTCCCCCTCTTTGAAAACCCTAACCCTCTAAAACAACAACTATAATCCCCTCCCTTTGCTGAAGAAATGTGCAGAAAGTGCTGGGACATGGAATTCAGGGTTGGGGGAATAATAAGAAGGGGTGGAGTTATCAGTGGTAGGTAATGAGGAGAATGCCTTTCAAACAGTAAAAGAGAAGCATGGAAGTGGAAGGTTTCTTGGGTCTTTCTTGATTTCTTTAAATGGCTCTGAAGGTGACAGATTATCAGAAACTTAATTTTAAAAAATGCGATACCTAATAAAACGTTTAAAACTGAGAACTTTTGTGGGTTTTTTATCTTGGATTTTAAAAACCCAAAAAAAAAATATCTTTGATTTTCGATGCTTTTGTTGGTCAAACATCAATAGAAAAGAAAAAAAAAAGTAGTGATGATTACAGTAGTAATCTCTTTGATTAGGTTGGAGAGAATCAAGATAAAGAGATTGGATTGGATTACCAAAGCCCTTAAACTACTCTGAAGCTGTTTGAATTACCAATGTACCACTTTGCTTAATAATTTGAAATTTTTACAAGCATGGATGATGGACCTTTTTTATGAAGCAAAAAAATAAAAAAAAAAACAAGGACCTGTTTTAGAGTTCGGTGAAAACTATTTGATTGCAATGGGCCGGGGCCGGGTATTCAAAGAAACAGACTGGATATCAGAAATTTCTTTTTTAGTTTCTGATAGATTGTAGCCCGGATTTCTTCCTCACACCCACCTCCCAAGTAATTGCAGGCATGCATCGAGAAAATCTTCCACCAATGAAAACATATGCAGTTATTCCTGATGTGCGGCTGCAATTTATTATGAGGTGTGAAGAAGAAGCAGAGATCTGCTATCAATACAATGGATGCTGCGTTTAGTTGCAGTACAAATTTATTTGTACTTGTACAAATGCATATGGGAGTGGAAATGAAAAAAAAAATATAAATTTTCATTTAATGTCATTTTAATTTACTTAATTTGCACTGCATTCAAACAAAGTAAGCTAAAGTTTAAAACAAAAAAAAAAATTAAAATTTATACTCAAATATTGCCAAAGTTTTGCATTGTAAGCCCTTCACTACGGCAAAATAAGGGGAGATATTCACAATGGGCTACTGTAATGACATGTTAAGCTCTACGTCCACTGATAGGGGGGGATGATCCCCACATGTCACTGTAATGACTTGTTGGGGCAGTTTTTTGAAGCATATGTAATAAACATATCTGAACTCATGAGGAGTATTCTGTGAAAATTAAATCCTGAATCAATGGACACGCTTCCAAACCAATATATGCCACACCTCTCACCATAACTGAGATGTGGGGACATATGTTGGAACAGTTTTTTTTTTTTGGAGGAGATCCCAGACTCGGATTTTTCCAATTCCATGATTCCGACACCTCAACTCACATCACACGTTTCCACCAAAATTTGAACACAGTAGTTTATCGAACCGAACCAACACATGACCAAATTTGGCTCGAATCAATTCGATTACACCCCCATTGTTTGTGCCTCTACTTTTGCTAGATTTCGTGGTTTGTTAGTTGGGCTAAAAAGAAAGCACGAAAAATAGTATTCTTTTATTGCAATACAGAAGAATTTTTTGGGGTGGGGTCATGTAGCAACAAAAAAATGGGCCCACTTATTTAGCCACATCAACTCTTTACCCTATGTCAACTTCATATCATGTGGTTGTGGCTGTGGCAAAATAAGATCATTTTTCAAATACATACATACTTGTATGTATTCTAAGAGTCCGAGCATAATCAGAAAATGATAAACATTTATTGATTAAAGTTTTTCAAGCATCATACTTGATGGAGGTTGATTTGACCCAACCCCTTGAGACAATGACACATGGACCTGATTCAACACAAGCAATAGCTGAGCACCACAACCTGACTGCGATTAAGTAACGAGCCCGCAGGACAGCTCGCTACGTCATAGTTTGCTATGGGGGGAGCTCGCTACAACGCGAGCTCGAGGTCCCCCGAGCTACTGAAAGGGAATACTCCAAGACTATCTCTACTCGCGAGCTAGGGTAACCAGCTCGTTCCGACACTTGGGCAGAAGAACTGCCCCAAAGACTATCGATGAGAGTCACCTCGAAACACCCCTGGGAGCTCGTTACAAAGTAGCTCGCGACAAGATAACTCGCGACTAAGCAACGCGATGCTCTCATGAAGCTTCTATCTAACAAGACCGTACCCGTCAGACTACGCCACGTCTCTTGATTGACGGCGCAGTCCCTGCCCATTCGACAGACTGTACCCGCGTCTCTCGACAGATGGTGGTGTGTCTATCCTCCCAGGACGTGTCACCCATCCAATTGGGTAGTACCCTGCAACGGTCACCTGCGCAGCCCTGGCAAGTAACGGTTGCGACATAAGCCTAGTGGCGGTTACACCCGATTTGACAAGAATGCCCCTGTAAAAGCCCCTTAGTCGAAGGGGAGAGAGATCTCTGATCTAATCTGATTTTGAGTCACCTTACTTGCTCTCGAGCTAATATGGAAGAAGTCAGTGATTTAGCGCGACCTACACTCTTTACTTTCTCCCCCAACGTTCTAACTTAAGCTTCGGAGTATTCCCACAGGGCAAATCCCCCGGGAATCCTTCACCTTCTTCTTCTCAGGTGCCGTCCGTTGCCAGTCAGCAGCCAGCTAGGAGTGCCCGGATCGTGCGACATCAATACTCTTCCAATATCATAGAGATTGCTATTTTCATTTAGGTCCGTTTTCATATGATTTAAAAAAAAAAAAGATAAAAAGAAAATTGTTCATATAACTTCCACTCCAAAGCCACAAAACAAATGCATCTCCGAGAAAATCAAAGTCTCTTTTTTAGGGGTCCTATTTGGGTGGGCCTAACCCGAACCTGAATTGGCCTGAAATTTTACACGGGATGAGTTTGGATTTTGGGCTAGGTTTGGGCTCAAGAAGTTGGACTTTTTTTTTATTTTTTAGGGCCGGTTCAGGCCTAGCCCTTAGGTAACCCAAACCCGGCTCAGCTATACACACATATGTATACATATTTGCATAAATACATATTTATATATAATTTTAGAGTGGATTCATTGGCCAACCCGAATGGCTTAAGCCCAAATTTTTGGGTCGGGTCCAATTTGACCATAAACCCGGCTCAACCCACCCGACTTGCACACCCCTACTCTTTTTTTCAGGAGATAAAACGATGAAGGAAGGATTAAATAGTAGGCTATAAGATCTCCTAGAACTCACCAACTTAGCTATCACCCTCCGAAGTTAAAGTAAGGGTATATTTGATACCTTGCCGTTTCCAGCTAAAACTCTACCACATCAGCACCACCTAGTTATTTTGAATTGCAATGGGAATTTTTTATTTGCTTCAGAGTTCAGATTCTTTTAACTCAAAAAATGTTGTTGAAAATAGCAGCAGGCGTTGGAGGAAACGTCAATTTGAGGTTTCCCCAATAGCCATTGCATCTCACAATGTTTTAGCTGATATGGCACTTACCTGTCATCCAATGTGGCATGGTGATGAATTGATCCGGTGTATCACATGAGCAAAACTATATAACCTCAGTCTTATTCACTGTATAAGCTCCATCGTCTTCTTCTTCTTGAAGCAGACTGATGCTCTTGATAACACATTTACATGCATAACACCCATGTACATTGGAGAAAAATAAAATCTGATGAAATCCTAGATTTGGAAAATTCTTGTCCATTAGATTGGCATAATAGTAATTGGAAGTGTGATTGGTATTACGTAAAATTAAAAAGTTTACTTTAAACACTTCAATGTGAAACAGGAAATACCAAACACATAGTATAAACGCCTGGTCAGCTTTGCTGTTGAGACTATAAACATTAAATGCTAACCAAACAGGTTTCTCCTCTAACTGTTGAAACTTGCACCACCCACTGACCCACACTACTCAAAATGTTTCGGCCTGAAATGCCAATGATACCAAACACAACCTAAGTCACCGAAAAAAATTATATATACCTTATATAAAAATAATGAGGCCATAGCTTTTTTTTTTCTAATGACTAACTAGAGGCAATCGCTTGCTAAATTGAAATTGTTTTTAATAAATTTGTTTTATAATTTTGCCCTCAAAGTGCGTGCCATAATATTAAATGACATTGTTAATGACATCTTTCTGTCCATCTGTATTGTTGTCATGTAATTTCATTTGCATTAGTACAAATGCATGAGGTTGTAATGTGAGAAGGCCTTCCAAAAAAGGTTGTAGTGTGAGAATTTCAAGTTCCAATCCACATTTTCTTCCATTGTTATTCTGCAGTGCAAATTGAAATCAAATACAAATTTTGCACATCCGTTTGTTTGTAAAGATAGTTTTTAATAAGAATATAAATGCAAATGTGTATGATTCATGAAAATGTAAAGTTGGTTTAGTTTTGCGTTCACAAATTTTGCATATTTACCAAACATATTTAATTGCAATAGGTACAAACATGCAATCCAAAGCTAGAATATGTCTTTTTCACATTGACCAACTTATTAAAAAAAACATTCTTTTATCCCCAAGTTTTTACTCTAGTGAAAGAGGAGCACCTTACAATTTTATTAATTTAACCCTTTATAAAAAAAAAGTACAAGCCCCACCTCGCCCTAGAGCTCAAACAAGAAATGCATTTCTTTCCACACTTAACCCTGCCTAACAACACAAGGAAACGGAACCTAGAACAAAACCACAAATCAAAGAAAGCATCAGTCTAAAAGGATTGGAAGCCGCATATAATCTTTCCTCATGAAGTTTGACAATCCTGAGGAACGTCTTGAAGAGAGTCAACTACATGTTGACTTCTTTTTCATAATTCCAAGACTAGCAAGAAATTAAAATCCAAGGTTTTTAAAAACTAAGCCGAAAACGGAACTATTCTAATCACCAATTTCTAGGTCAATGGTTCGACCGTTCAGGTCAAACAGTTCGAAGGTTTATATATGTTGAGAGGTGATATATCATCTTACCAATTAGATTGGAATATTAAGATAAGATGCATATAAATATAAGAGAAATAAGGTTTGGCTATTTGAAAATGAGAGATTTGAAAAGCTGTCGACTGCTAAGAGAATTTAGAAGAGAAGAAGAAGAAGAAGAAGAAGAAGAAGAAGAAGAAGGAGGAGGAGGAGGAGGAGGAGGTCACTTGTAGGCTGCCGCGGCGATGCCGACAACTTACAGCAGCAACAGTAGTGGCAATGGCGAACTACAGCAGCAATAGTGGTGGCAATGGTGGCGAAGTGGCAATAAAAATAGATATGAGATTTCTCTGTCTCAGATCTCACTCTCTCTTGCAGATTTGTTTGTTGTCTAGACTCTAGACTGCTCTCCCAGATCTCTAAATGTGAGATCTCTCAGATCTCTCTCTCTCTCTCTAGTATATCTTAGATCTGAGAGATCCTCTCTTTTCATTCTTGTTCTCAAAATTAATAAACAACAAACCGTTCTCCGGGTCGAACAGTTCAATAGTCAAACTGTCTAGGTCAATGGTTTGTTGACTAATTCAATGATTTTTTACCAATGATCGGGTTTGGGGTCAAATAGAACCGGTCGCCCGGACAGTTTCTAGTCCGAATGGTCCAACTGTCTAGGTCAACAACGGCTTAGAAACATCGTTAAAATAATCTATGCATCTATTCCCTTCTTAAAGCATGTGAGCAAATTTGATGCTCATAGAACTATGCAATATTCTAAAATACTCCAAGGCGCCAAAGATTTACCATGAATGATATCTATCAAACCTTGATATCACAGTCCACTTCATTTAAACCATTTATATAGCAAAGATTAAACCCTTCACTGATTGACATGCATTTGGATCTAAAAGAGGTACCATGACCCTGGCAATAAAATTTGTAGAAAGCATATATAGTAGAAAAAAACCACCGCAGTCTCTAACAATCCTACCGAATTCTCTCTCTTTTAATTGGTAAAATGGGAATATTTAAGACTTGTAAAATTGGAGGATTGCTCTCTATATGCTATATAGGAAAGCTTTCCATAAGCCAAATTAATTTCCAACAACCACCTTCTATTCAATTTGTAGGAATGGAAGAGGATACGTGCTTTCCCTCTAACGTTAGCACTCTTATAAAGATTGCCTTTATTCACCATATGTTGCCCCAAAATGAGGGGATATCAACAATACTACTGAAATGAGACAAAATCTTGTTAGCAACAGCTCCATTGACAAAAATATAACTTAAACTCTCTATACAAGGCTGATAGCAACAATTGCACTATTGCACTTAGAAGCTAAATGGATTACATTGACCAATTTTGAGTTTTGCTCCCATTTTGAATGTGTGGCTTCCCGATTCGGAAGGGGGGACAGATTTGGGGATGAAATCGCCACCTAAATTTTTGGAATTGAGAATTTAAGAAAACCTGGTATTTTTCAAGAAAAACATTTTTTTTTACTTGTTGCCCAATAGGGATGAGAATCTTAGTGTCTAGTGACTAAGGTACGGTGCGGGAAGGTGTTAGGCACCCCACACATGCCTGGTTAAACCGGCCTCTACTTCACTAATATTCCAAGGAAGACTTAATAAATCTGGGCTTAAAAAGATAAATTAGCTAACTAGAAGTAGAAAAAAAGGTTTATCCATAAACTATAAGATAATGTTAGAAAGGAGAAAAACAATTAAAAAAATGTTGAATAAAATAAATTATTTAACTAAACTAACGATCCAAACAATTACCAAATTGCAATGAAAATGATTAAGTCAATAAAAGATTAATTAACAAACTAAGACAAAGATTTAAAAACTATTGAAACTAGCTAGCTACATATGTTGGAATTATGAGAAGTAATAAAAAGTAGATATACATTGTGTGCCTAAGTATGCAATGACTAAGTGAATAGTGACCATGGGTGGAGGGTTTTGGAATGAACTCACTGACTTGTAAGATTGTCCTATTACTAAATGTTTGATGCATGGTATGAATGGTGACCATGGATGGAGGGATTTGGAATGAATTCACTGACTTATGAGATTCCATGTCCTATTACTAAATGTTTGATGCATAGTATGAATGGTGAGGGCATCTAATAGATCTTTATCTACCATGTGGTGGACTTTCACGAAGGACATGAATGTTTGATGCATGTGAATGAGAGAACTTATCATAGGATGTAAAATGATTCTTCTGATGCAACCTTTCAATGATAGAACCAATTGCTAAAAGGGCGAAAAAAAAAACTAATATCTCACTATGATAAACAAATACACAAACATAAGTAATAAGTAAAAGGGGCTAAACGACATGTTATGGAGTGACCTTAAGTGTAATCAACTAAAACCACAAGATATTAAAATAAAGACAAAAAACGAGAAAATAGATTGGAGTAAAACTCTATTCGTCTTCAGCTACCTAGTAGGGTACTCTACAAGAAAGTGAGAAGAATAGCCATGTTACGGTTAAAAAAATAAATCAGAAATGTCAAGAAAAAAACAACATAGTCCTAAAGATCTCCAAAAGGTATCCAAAAGCAAATACACCCTTGGAAGTGTTATTCCGAACGTAACATTCAACAGTTTTCAAGATGTTTTATTTTCTTTGAGTGATTCCTAAGCTTTAGAATGAATTTTGGTGGATTAAAGACGTTGGTCATGTAGCCCAAATAGTGTGGAATGACTGCTAAATGCTTGTAAATTTCTGTTACATCGATATTGCTTCAAAAAGGCTTCATACTTCTCTTGAATTGAGTCACGACCCAAGAGTGCTCTTTGGCTTCAAATTGATATAGAAGGACTCTAGGGATGCTGGAGAGTGAGTGGGGAGGCTTTGGGACGTGGGTAATGGCTGTGGGAGTTGAGCTCTTTCCCTAAGCTATTTTGTGTATGGGTTAGATTGTGTCTAGGATGTGAGAAATGGGTTGTATTTATAGATTTTTTGAGAGGGGAATGGAGGGCAGAGATGGGTGATAAGGGAAACCAATGGCTGATGTTTAAATGGTTTTTGGAGGGAGATTGATTGAGAGAATGGACTGTCAAGACATTTTTGTAAGAGATTCTCTCAATCAATCAAAGATAAAGAGTAAAAGATTTCACCAATTAACCTAACTTGGACATTCCAAGTTTAGGTGATTGGCTTGATTGGTTGGAGGTTATATCTGGTCAAATCTTAGATTTTTAAAATGTTTTTAGAGGATGAGGGGAGGTTTGGGTCGTGGAATGCCCTAGGTTCGAAGTTATTGTGAAGAGGATTCTAAACGGAGGGCCTGGATCGAGTCTAGCTTCGGATCTCAAGATGGAGGGGCTAACGGTGTCGGAATTGGACGATCTTGATACCGTTGGACTTGGAATTTCGAGCTCTATACATCTATAAGGTTGTATTTCAGATTTTATGGGGGTTAGGATTTAGGATCAAAGATGATCCCAATTGGAATCGGTTCCGATTTCGGGTCTTGAGATGAAGGGGTAAGCGGTGTCGGATTCGGGTGATCTTGGTGTTGCTGGATTTGAATTTTTGGGTTCTACGTACCTATGGTCTCAAATTTTGGATTTGATATTAAATGAGGATTAGGATCAAAATGACTCCGATCGGACGATCATAATCGATTATGGCTTCGGGTCTTAAGATGATGGGGTAAACGATATTGGACTTGGGTGATCTTGGTGTTGTTGGATTCGGATTATTGGGCTCTACGTACCTATAGTCTTCGATTTTGGATTTGATGTGAAATGGGGACTATGATTAAAATGACTCTGATTGAACGATCGGAATCAGTTTCAGCTTCGGGTCTCAGGATGAAGGGGTAAATGGTGTCGGACTTGGGTGATCTTGGTGTCGTTGGATTCGGATTTTGGGCTCTATGTACCTATGGTCTCGTATTTTGGATTTGATGTGAAATGAGGATTAGGATTAAAATGACTCCGATCGGAATCGGTTTCGGCTTTGGGTATCAGGATGAAGGGGTAAACGGTGTTGGATTTGGGTGATCTTGGCATCTTTGGGTTTGGGTTTCTAGGATCTATGTACCTATGGTCTTGGATCCTCGAGGCCCCAACTTTTATAAAATTCTAAAAATACCCCCAGGTCGACTGCAAGATTAAATAAAGCATGCTTGAAGCTCAAAGTGCTACAGAAAGACTAAAGAACGCAAAAATAGGGTGTATACAAAATACAAACATGTAAAAAAAATCATATTTGTTGTTATTTTCATTACAAAAAAAGTCAAAAACACATTTGCTTTGGTTGAGTGTTTGTACTCTTACCAAACACAATCTAACTATAGTTTACACTCCTACTCCTACCCAATATAAATTTTGTACTTTTATTCCTCATTTGTATTCATTAGTAGTGCAAAAGTTGCTTCCCAACAACTAATGCAAATTTTGCACCACCCTTGCTCCTACCTCAATTCTCTCTCATATAAAGCGGAAAGCTTATCATCTTTCTCCCTACATCATTCCAAACAAGTAACCTTCCTCATATCTCCATCTTCTTTCATGTAAGGTGGGGATCATGTTGTTTTACTTCCTATTTTGCTCCTCACGAACAAATAAAACAACATCAAACAATTTGCACAACAAGTGCTTTTGCTTCAAATAAGACAAGATAAAGGTTGAAACGAATCTACATCTCCTATCCACAGGACATTACAGCGGTAAATTGAGAACATTTCCCCATGAACGATACGATAACATGTAAATGTGAAAGATGTTTCCAAATATACAATTTTAATGTCCTCTGGGTAGGAGATGAACTCGTTGAAACAAGAGAAGATCTGAATTCACACTTAAACTTGCATTCTAAAATTTACTACCAGTACAAATTAAGCTACATTCAAGGAAATCAGGCTTCATGCCTCAAGATTTTAAAACCACCTTTTCACCGCAACTTTGTAGAAAATAGCTCTGATCATGTTTAGGGTTTCGATGTGATGCCTTGAATTTATTGCAAATGCTGACATATTTGCATTTTAATGATGAGGGGTCTCGGGGATTGTGGTCACATGATATGCAAGTTCAACTAGGTGATGAGGTTTGTGCAAATCTCTTTTGGCTCCAAGAACACAGGACCACTTTTAATACTTGTCTTGGGCTCCACCTATCCATTGTTTTATTCTGGACCCACCATCACACTTGTCTCTTACCAAAAACTTTAGTTGCTCAACAGTTAATGGTGTATTTATTTTAAGTCAATTAATGTAATGTATATTATGCATATGGGTATATATCATGATATATGATATTTGGATTTAACTTTTTATCATTTATATAAACATAAAATAAAATAATGAATATTCAAAATGAAATCTTAAATCATATGATAAAAATTTATTAAATTCACTCCAAATCAGCTTATAAAGACATGTCCAATAGGCTACCTAACCAATGTCGCATTGTTACTTAGACCTAGGATCCAATTTCCCCAATCTTTTCTTTTTTTTGCTTGGCTATTGGTTTAGCTGTGACCCCTGCACAGCTATATGGGCTTGGGTATGCATTATGTGTACTAACTATAATTAGCTTCAGATTGGTTTTAGTTGTTCTTGAATCAAGTAAGAACCAAACTAGATATATATATATATACACTGGCATGTCCAAATGTGTTAATTTAACTTGTATTAAAATGTTTTGAATTAATTAAACACTTGAGGTTATTTATAGTTGAAATAGGCGTACCTTAAAAAATATGCATATATAGAAGGTGTTTGTAGATGCGTCAAATCGGTTTGTTGCTTTATGGTAGGGTGAAGTCTAATCATTCTAGCTTAAGTAACTCTCATGTGATGTGACAATACATATTATAACAAAAAACTGCGGTTACCTCCCATCTAGCTTAAGTAACTCTCCCAGTGTTTCATTATAACAAAAAATCTCCATTGTAGTTTTAAAAAAAAAGGAAATTGCAGTTACCTCCATTTTCTCATTGTTTTAGATTTTCAATAATGGAGATTAGGAATTTATGAAATTGCCCTTACTACTCATTGGGGAATCTTTATACATATTTCAAAATATCAGATCTTCCCTTTCAAACTTCACTCTACTTGATGAGTTTACAAAGTAAAATCTTTTTAGTTAAAAGTTAAAATCTCTTTTCGGGGTACTTCCATAAATTTTCATATGAATTGATATGCTAAAATAGGTATTTTCAAAAGACTAATGTATTAGACCAAAGATATCGTTCAGAGATAATGATGAAAGGGAGTTTAGGGCAAATTTTTTCAAAACTATAAGGAGGTTTTTATATTTTAGATAGAAATAACAAGGATATCAAACAAAACCTTATTAAAAATAAATAAATTTATTGTTATTAATTATAATTGGATCTTATTAGGTCAGACCCAATAGTCCCAATCACTGACCCTATAGCATGATCTGAACAAAACCTGATCAATTGACAGTTCTAATGCCTTGTTTTTTTTTCCAATAAATATAAGAAAATCGGTCAATGATTCCCATAAAAATATGGCCAAATAAATATGGCCCTCATCTGTTGCCCCCAACTCTATCAGCATTTGGTTGACTCTAAGCATATGGAAATGGAAGGCGTTATATGCTACCATACGCTAGTCGGTGGAGTGGAATGGTGAAACAGGAATTGTCTCCAAATCACTGGGTGAGACCTTCCGGAGAGTTTCCAGAAAGCTGAGTACCCCCTTCGTTTCTTTAATGAAAGAAAGAAGCAGCTTCACTCCTACGTCCCATACGTCCATTGACCATAAGATGGAATACTTCTGCTTGTGCATCAAATCATGATGAGTACGACTCACCTTTATTGATTAGATTATATAATTTGGAATACGCGATATGTGGGCCTCTTCATACATGCCAGAGGTATTAAGCAATCTTACAAATTTGTACCATTCGTAATTCTAGCGCGTGAAATCAGTGCCATTATTTTTCATAACCACGGCCTTTCTTTCTTTTTTTTTTTCTTTTTCATGAATCTCATCTCTTTGAATCAAAAGAAAATATAAAAAAAAAATGCAATCAGATTCGTTATTAGAATTAAAATTTGAAAGGTGCGATGTATTGTCGGCCCACGGCCCATTGTCGTCAATTGAAACATTCGGTCAAAACCCACAAATTGATTACCAATCAATGGAATGGAGCTCAGCCCACATAAATTGAATAATTCGGATTTAATCCTCACAAAATCTGTCCTCACACCATCGTCACGGTCTCTTTTGCCGTCCATTGACCACAAGTCCAACTTAAGACTTATCACATGATCCCACGGTATTAAAGATTGAAAACTTTGGCACAGTCGGTTCAGTTCGCTGTTTCTCCATGAGTCCTTAATACATATGATATAATGGCGAGACAAAGACAGGGGCTCTTAGTTGAATTCATCCTGTTTTATTGCTTTGGCTTTTTTGTGGGATAATTACTTGTATGTATATGTAATTGAGATTTATTTGGCAGATTAAATGTCCATCCTCCCACTATAAACCGTATTCTGTCTGTAGATTTGGTATCGATCCACGGTCAAGGTTCATCTTACCTGTATGATGGAACTAAAAATTCTGAGATGAATTGAATAGTCATTCTTCCTAAATTGTTTGGATTGTGTCCAACTGCCAAAAAATTAAAGAACCAAACAGAGGTGACACCGTCAAATTCTGGCCATCAGTCACAAGATGCCATATGGCACCGAGCTACAGGCATTATGGAGGGGAACATAATGTTCCTAATTCACGGAGGGGATGTATTGTGAGGTGCACTTTGTGGAGAGTCCAAATGAATACAATTTTAAAATTAACAGCACATCCTATCATGGATTAGAAATCTCTCTCAATGAATAAAACACACCAATATAGGTAATATACCCGATGTACAGTTGATAGATATTATATGTTAGTGTGTAAGGAGTAGATTAAGATTTGCTTGTTGTCGAATTTGAACAATAATAAAAAATTAAAAATTATCCATAATTTTATAAATTATAATAATGTTTTAAAATTCAAATATATTTATTTTATTGATTGCCTAAGAGAATTCCCCACAAGTGACATAGAATCAAATCAATAAAACGGTTTAATATATATATATATATTTTTTGAGTCCTCCCAATTAATTTTGATTCTCTAAATCTGAACAAACACCTCATTTGTCTCCACATGTCCAATGAAACCAAACACAAAATAATTGTCATATTTCTTGATCTGACCCACTAACCCTCCGAACTCCTGAACTTTCTTCCCATCATTTTCCCAGATGCTCCTCCCTAAGATCCTAACCCAGATAGGAAAAGGATCTAATCTGGTCTGGTCTGTGCTTTCATTTTCATTATCGTAATCGGTATAAACTGATTGATGGCCAACTCCAACCCACCCTCCTTGGTCTCCTCCAAAAGGGATATTGCTAATGAAGTAACGACTAATGACTAATGAGTCGGAGTACAGTCCCGGTTGGGTCGACCCTAGGTCCGAAACCGATCATTGCAATAGTGGCAGATATATTCGGATAAGAGAGCCCGATTCAGAAAATTCCAACCCGAAAACAACCATGGCCACATATTAACAAAACATGCTTCACTTTAGAAAAATACATATTAGGTAAGCGGCCATTGGGATTAGGGCAAAAAAACAAATGGGAACCCTAACAAACCAAGGTCAGATCATTAATTAATATAATACCAAACAGATTCCTTCTCCGTATCTGCCCTTTCCGAGGGACCTCTATGCCCCATGTTTTACGGACAAAGAAAAGAAACGCACCCAAATTTATAAGTAAAAAATAAGTTTGAGAATACCTGTGCCCCTGTGTCACGGTGTAAATGTTGGGGCCCCGTGCGGTATTCGAAATGGACGAGTAAGCCTACGAAATAAAGCAAACATACACACAAAGGCAACAAGAAGGCACACGAATTAGCAAAAGGCTACTTGTATTGCATTAATCAGTGGTAAACACAAGCACAAGCACACAGTACAGTGTCGAGGGGATCTCGTGCTTAACCTTTACACGCTTATGAGCTCACTCGACTACCTACCTCCCCTCCTCAAAGAGTACGTTAAGCTTTTGGTGGTATGCCTGAAGATGACATCAATTCTCCCAAAAATCTTACAGGCGAAAATGACGGGCATGTCCCTAACGTAAGCCTGCCAAGCGTAGGCAAGGCTAAGCCTGTGCTGAATCGTAACAGGCTCCCCCACTCAATTCATTGTCGTCCTCGACAATGACTCCTTCCGTGAATGGGCGTTTGAGTCCCGCGCCATCCATTCTTCAGCCAGTTCGGGGCTCGCCTGGCCAACCCGGGTCTTGCCTATATTGGTGTCCATTTATGGGGACGGAACCATTTTACCATGCCAGCCTGCCTGGACTTCACCCCCAGTGTCGAGGTTACTCAAACCGCGCAATGGCTATGTCGTTGAATGTGAAAGAAGGGCCCTCGAAGAAATGTGTGTGGTGCTTCGCGGAGGTCCGCCCCATGTATCATCTTACCTCAAGGCTCAACCGTCTTCTTGGTAGCTTTTCAGTGATGCTACCGAACACGTTGATAGGTCTACTCCTACTGTTGGCGATGACATGGGTACCCTTTCACCATGCTGGCCTGCAGACTTCACCTCGCCGATTCGGGTTACTCAAACCTAGCCATGGCTTATGCTCTCTGGGCCCTCGAAACTACGCTTCGCCTTGCCGACTCGGGTTACATCTTCACTCCGAGGGGGCCCCACTGCTGCTGCCTCAAGGAGACCTGACCGCTTCAAACACAAGTGTGGCAACTTTTACCCATGAGTTGCCGAACATGCACTCGCCTTGAGATGAGCTTCTACTGCTGCAAGTGTTCAACCTGAAAACTGAGCATGTCCACCTAAAACTTTACCGGTGTAGGGCCGCCATGCTCCAACGGCTAGCGTAACCGCATTCCTAACAAGGCCCACGCGTCTGCCCCCGCATGAGGACAACAACCAATGCGTCTGCACCCGCAAGGGAAGCTGTTTTAGGGTCATTGGAATGGGAACGCGAACATTGACTGGCCTCTTGATAGGCCTCTTTCTTCACCATGGCGTTGAAGAGTTGAAGGGCGCCCACACTAGGCGCCTGTACAGACTTTTCCTCATCACTTTGCTCGTCATCACTGAGCTTGGCGACAAGGGCATTGATCTTCTTCTTGGTTGGGCAGTTGTGAACCAAGTGATTTCCCCTAGAAAGGAAGCAAGAAATTGGGGACCCAGCGGTTCTGGGCTTGTAACGGTGCTGAGGGCCTTGCTCTCCTTGTGGCTTCTTCCCATAGTCTTGTCTTGCTGGCTTGTTGAAGCTGGAGTTGTCGTACGGAGGGCGTGAGGGACTTGCTCCCCCACTCAATTTAGGGGAACGCGGGTTTTCTGGCTTAGGGGTTTCTTCATCTAACAAGCTGGTCTCATTGAGTTGCTCCGCCACTGCCATTGCCGTGGCGAGGTCCTGTACGTTGCGGCGTTGGAGTTCTAGTTCGGCCCATGGCTTCAGTCTGTCCATGAAGTTGAACAGTAGATCCTTGTCGGACATGTCTGTGATCTCCAAGGTAAGGGCTGAAAACTCTTTAACATAATCGTGGAGTGAGTCCTCATACTTGAGTGATTTCAACTTCTTCCGTGCCAGGTACTCCACGTTCTCAGGGTAGAATTGCCGCTTTAGTTCTCGCTTGAAATCAGCCCATGTCTCGATGGTGCACGTACCCCGTTCAATGTCTTGGCATCGCCTGCGCCACCATAGCATAGCAATGTCAGTCAAATACATAATCACTGTACGAATTTGCGTTAGGTCATCATCAATGCCAGCGGCATGGAAATATTGTTCCATTTGCCACAAGAAGTTGTCAAGTTCTCTAGCATCTCGAGAGCTGGCATAAGGTGTGGGCTCTCGAATCTTCACACGAGCAGGGGCCAGTGTTGTGGAGGGGCTTGGAGTGCTGGCCACTAATCTCTTGAGGAGCGTCATGTCTCCTCTTAGATCATCCAATTGAGTCTGGAGGTCGGAGGGAGAGGCCATGGCCACTTTCATGGCCACCCATTCAGCTCTCATCTCATCCACCTGGTCTTGGATGTCGGATCGAGATGAACTCCCTTATTGTTGGGATTTTGTTCCAAGGACTTCCTTGAGGGTTCTATTCAGGACGTCTTGGACCTCGTTCATAATGCCATTTAAACGGGCTTCTAGCTCCACCACGGAGCTCTCAATTGTTTCCACATTCAAGTGGATTTCTTCTACTCGGTCACGCATCTCCCCAACAGTCACTTCGCAACGAAGGATGCGTGTGTCGAAGGCAGCATGCATGTCAACTGACTTGTCAGGCTTGCTTGTCTTGGATGTGCGACCCCTTGGGGCCTTCTCCGCAGTGGCTTCATCACCTAGAGACTCATCAGTCTCCCTCGCATGGGCAAGGCCATGCCTAATCTCGTCGGTGAGTTCCTTGTTGTGCTTCATTGCGCCACCACTAGTGTTGCTATGCGAGGGTCACGAGCGTTGAGGAGCAACCTGCTCTGATACCAACTGTCACGGGGGTAAATGTTGGGGCCCCGTGCGGCACTCGAAATGGGCGAGTAAGCCTACGAAACAAAGCAAACACACACACAAAGGCAACAAGAAGGCACACGAATTAGCAAAAGGCTACTTGTATTGCATTAATCAGTGGTAAGCACAAGCACAAGCACACAGTACAGTGTCGAGGGGATCTCGTGCTTAACCTTTACACGCTTATGAGCTCACTCGACTACCTACCTCCCCTCCTCAAAGAGTACGTTAAGCTTTTGGTGGTCTGCCTGAAGATGACATCAGTTCTCCCAAAAATCTTACAAGCAAAAATGACGGGCATGTCCCTAACGTAAGCCTGCCAAGCGTAGGCAAGGCTAAGCCTATGCTGAACCGTAACACCTATGTTTGTGTATAGGTACTAAACTACTAGTGTACCATGTTTTGTCCGCTTGTCATTGATTTTCTTCTAAATGAGAGGCTAAACGCCTAAGCCCAAACAATATGCTTAAAACTGCATTATGAGCTTTTTATTAAGCCGGTGTTTAGAACTTATATTGAGAGGTTTTAAAAATCAGATCGGACAGGAACCATTTTTGTCACTGGTTTCCGGGTCAAATGGTCCAACCATTTTGATTTAAAAAATAAAAATGACCAAAAATCATTGTCTGGACATGACCAAAAATCACTGACCAAGTCAACAGTTTTGGCCCATGAACAGTTTTAGGGTAAAATGGAATTGTTGCCTAGATGGTTCTCACGTCAACTGGTCCAACCTTCTGATTCAATTTTCAAAACCATGCTATATTGTTTTCTTGAGAAATGACACCACATCATCTTCACGTCTAAAATTCAGTTTTAGATCATTCTCGATGTTTGATTATAAGTTTTTCAAAAAAAAAAAATCTCATATTATGCCTTAGAAATCATAAAAGGTATGATATTAGAAAACATCATTTTGGTGTTTTTTAGTTTTTTACTGTTTCTAATAATAATATGCTGACATGGCATTGAAAAATACCTATATGTGAAAGTAGAATTATGATCAACTTCTCACAAAATATAACTCACAGTCACATCCCACCCTGCATTAGAAACATCTTCTATTAATAATAACACAAAAGTATATGAAATGTTCAGTTATCATTTTTTTTCAAAAAAAAACACTTCTTAGAAAACGGTACGGGATTTGTTTTATTTTATATTAAGATTTATCAAACAAAAGCTAAACAATAAAAATACATAAAATGAACAATTATTTCATATTTTAACTTTTTAATCATTCAATTCATCAAGCATAAATAAATTAAAAAAAAAACATAAATAAAATCTTTAAGTGTTGAAAGTTTGGCAAATGGAGAACTCCGACGAAGAAGCGGACGGTCTCCCATCTGTTTATAACGACCAGACCAGAATCAAGTGTGACTCAACGCACGCACGCCCGTGCACCCCTGTGGCTGGATAGAGAAATGTATTATACTTGGTAGTTAGCGTGAAAGGAGGTCGGGAGGAGGAGGGATTTACACTTTATTAAAGTTGGTGGTGTTGACTTAGTTGCACTCAACCGGAATATCCATCCATCCTACATCCCACTTCAGATCTCTATGCCCTTTATTTTTTGCCTGGGTTTCCCCATCTATTTGTTGTTAATTACAATAAACAAAGCTCTAGATGCATTAAATCGGGGTGGTTGCAATCGAATCAGGTTGTAGATCTTTTGGTGGGACCTGATTGTTGGCCACCCGTGTAAGATGGGGTCCCCTGGACCGTGATGTGCCCCATCTTCCACGCCGCCCCATTGTACAATATATATACATACTACAGACCATTGGAATATAGAACAGTGAAAAAAAATATAACTAACAATGTCTAAATAAATATACCAGTACTGCTTATTCAATGCACAGCAGTGAGATAATGGTCCTGTTATTATTTAGACTGGTTGGGTTTTATATCCAAATCAATAATCATGATTTTGTGGGTTCAGCCAAGAAATAATATGGGTTTTGGATCTTTTGGTTATATTATTTTGTAATCTATCCAAACAGAGGCAAGCACGAAGCACCCATCCAGACCCAGTTCAGAACAGAAAGCAAGAGATCCAGAGGTTATAGAGACAGATTAATTTGGTTAGCAACCAAGATGAACTAATCAGTTCATCAGATGGTTTTCGTTGAAGCATTTCAACAAACGGCGTTAATTCAGGGAGGACATCCATTAGGCTGTGTTTGGTTTGAAGGAAAAAAGTATGGAAAGAAAGGGAAAAGTAGGAAAATCTATACAAGGTTCGTAAAGATTCCTTACCTTTCCCTACTTTTTACTCCAAACCAAACACAGGCTTCAGGTTGATTTCATTCGATTCCATCATAATAACCATTCTATCTACTACCTATGCATCCAAACTTGAATGTTTTGCTTGTGAAGGTTGCCATTATATTCAATGAGGAGGCCCTCAGCCTCAAGTAAGTAATGGTCCTTCTTAAGTTATAACTTTTAACCATTTCACTGAATTGGTTGGTGTAAGAGATTACTATTGGTTGATAAATCCTTTAAATGGACTATGCAATTACAATGTTGAAGGCAATGGGAACCAAAAAATCTGATGAAAAGCAAGATTTGATCCCAAGTCTCCACTATAACCAACCAGAAACCTTACCAGCAAGTTATTAGCTGTCACCTTGTAGAAATGATCAATGTGTGAGAAACAGAAGAATACTAATAGAATATTATTAGCCACAGCCCTCACAGTACCATCATTAGACGACAATAGTTGGCCAAAGCTGGTTAGTTATACAAGTATGAAAGATGTTTTCAATGTGCTACTGGATGTATTCTTATGGAGTATACATAATTTTTGCTTTCAGAATCAGCGATCTAATACAAATTAGTCCAAATATTCTAAGCTAGCACCATTCGTGACTAATCAACTCCCTGTATAAAAAGACCCACTTAAAAATCATGACCGGGGAGAAAGAGAATAATCTTAGCGAATGTATGGCAATCTTGGACAATAAGTGTTTATTGTCTATTCATATTATCTATAAGGCTGCGTTTGTTTTGTATTTTTTTTTTCCTAAAAAAAGGTTGCATTTGTTTTCGATGTAAACAACTAGTGTAAATTCAAAGGTTGAAGAAGGAAGACCTTGGATAGTATTTTTGTATTTTATCAGAAGCTTTATAAAAATAAATCTTATCAAGGGTAAATATGATATCTTGAAAAATAAATGCATTACATCAGTTACCATAAATAAATGCATTACATCAATGTTTTGTATCTGAAGAGATAACAAAAGGGAGGTAACTATACGTTTTCTTGAAATTACTGGGAACGTTTTTTGTTATGGTCAAAACAAGGGATGCTAATATAATGGTTAGAAAATTGAGGGGAAGTTTTTATATTTTACCCTAAGTTCTGTTCACTTTTCGGTAAGTTATTTATCCGGGTAAGTGTATTTATTTATGTTCTTTTATTTTCCAGGTAAAGAAGTCAATGACCATTTTAATCATAGAAATCCATTATTAAAAAGGGCATTTTTTGTCCCATCAAAGTGTTGACAACTTTCCCTCAAGTGTGAAAATTATTTATCCACTTGGGAGATGGTAAGGGTGAGCAAGAAAAACCAAACCGAACTGATTTTAAAAAAACAAAAAGGTACCTGTTCAGTTTCAGTTAACCAATATTAAAAAACGCAACTAATTCAACTGACTAGAATACATATATTTCTATATATTATATGCATATTATATATATTTTATATTATCCATATATTATAAATTAATAAATATGCATTATATACAATTATATAATATATTATTTATTATTTAAAACATAGAATTTTATATGTATTTCTAGTTTTTATTATATATTTATATAATTATATATAATATATGTTATAAATATAAAAAACAATAAAAAAACTGATCAACTGAACCAATGGTTAGTCGAACTGTTCAACTGGTTAACCAATCAGCTTCAGTTTGGGTTTGGTTACCAATTTTATAGAAATCGATAATATCGGTTCGGTTTCAAAAATAAGCCTACGGATAAATGATAATAGAAAAATAAACTTTCCTTAATCCTCGCATAAATCTGAAAAAAAAGAATATAAGTCTTAATCACTTTCCCCTCTCAAAATCAAAAAAATGAACTCCTCTAAATATTAATACATTGAATGACATGGGACAAAAGCCTGGCCCATAATAATCCATATCCAAACTGTTTTACCATGTTTAAAATTCTTTTACTTATTTAGGGAAACTCATTAAAAAATTCCAATATCAATTCCGACATTGTGTGGTTTGACATTTGGGCTTCCCTGGGCCTGGCCCAATTCAATCAACCTTATTTCACGTCAATTATGGCAGTGTATGTAACTTGGAGCTAACTTCGGGCCTCCCTATCCCTGGCGGCCTAGCCCACTATAGTCCCGATTTGAATCTAGTTTCAATCCACAGGCACAAGGTGAGTGAGGCATGGGGGTTAAGTAGCCCCGACAAAAAGTCGACCCAACCCACGAATTCGATTCAACACAGCCTGAAAAACATGGTTTAGCTAATTGAATCTGAGAATGAACTGATCCGATTCGAAAAAACTGGGACAGGTTGATTTGGGTCATGGGTCAACCCATTTGACTCCATTGTTGAGTTTAATTGGGACTATTTATGTATTGTTAGAAATTTCTGCATTAATGTTTATTGTTTAGTCTTTAATCTTTATTTTTACTCTTTTAATTGTTAGCGGTTAAGGTTTTTTATTTTATTTTTGAAAATTTAAGATTAATCCTTTTAATTTTGATATTTTCATATATTTTTCTTTATTTTTAAAATTTTAATTATTTTTTAAAATGATTCAAATTGACCCATGACTCAACCCTAACCCAAACATTTAAGATTAGGGTCCAACATCTGGCCACCTAAAATGAAATTCAACCTGACCCGACCAATGCAACTCAATTGCCAGGTCTAGTGTTAAGGATGTATTTGGTTTGAAAGGTAGGGAACCAAAGACAATTCAAACGGATCCATATCGGACGACTGACGAAAATAATAAAAGTAAAAAAAGATTGATATCTCACATTCTGACTCTTATCGATTGTGATACGGAAAGACATGACACCGAAAAAACTCTTAACTAATTAACCCGCATCATAATTCATAACACGCACGCCCTCTTCTTCCCTCCCAAAAACACATTCAAATTTCTCTGATACTCTCGGTCCCCGTGTCATGATTTATTGATTGGCTACTTAACACTAGTCTTTGCATCTCTCTCTCTCTCAAAGTCTCAATATCTGTCTGTAATGGCTTCTTTAAGAGATGCACGAAGAGAAAATGATGATGGGCTCGATTTATGGTCACAAATCGCAGCTCCTGATAATGGGCTGCCCCAAATGGCAGTGACTTACAGAAGAAGAGTAGAAAAGAAAAACGCAGAGATACCCATGTAGGTGTGAATGAATGAAGAGAGAACTTGTTCTTATTTTGAGTAATTTCAGTTTCCCTTTTGCTTATGCGCTTGTTTGAGTTTCTCTTACATCGTGCGCTTATTTTCTTTGGTTTGTACATTTCAGAAGCCGGATCGAGAAAGACAGATGGCCCAATCGTTTGAGCTTAGCGCCAAACAAAAGAATCAGTTGGAACCGTTCTCTTTCTACGAGGTTTGTTCTACTCCTTGTCAATTTTGTTAACTTTGATTGAACAGGGTTTGTTAACTTTATAGTTATTTTGTGGCTTGTTCTGCTTCTCTTTTAGTTATCTATGAATATGCTCATTCTATTTACCAACTGCCTGAATGGTAGTGGTGGAAACGATATGGCTTTTTTTTTTTTTTTTTGATGTTAATCCACCCTTTTGAAATGGATAGAGGGAAAGAAAATGCAAATAGAAAAAAGCCAAAGAAAAAGAGAATGAGAAGAACACCAGAGAAATTACATCTTTATTCTACATTATAAAACAAGAGAAATTACAGCAGAATGACTCACAGAACCTCACCTTCCATACACCCTTTCAATCTCCCTACACATCCATGTATAACCCACACTCAACACCCAACACTTACATTCACAGAGAAATGAATTGTTGAGGTGATTATAATGGCACAGGGTTGCCCCTATTTATAGTTTACATCGGTGGTAGAAGGGGGATTTTTGAAAATTTTCTATGCCACAAGTTAACCACCATCCATTACCAATTTAATGAATGCTTTGGATTAGGCGGTTAAATGACATTCACCGCCATTTTATTGCCTATGCACCAAACGGTGAAAGAAAGTGGTCTTCACTGCTTTACATTTTCGTTGGGCCATTACCTATCATTTTGGTGGGCCATCAATCGGTGGTCTCATGCATGGGCTCACTGATTATATTTTCACATTCTTCCACTTTGGAGGTGATTTATCTTTATAGTGCAAAATACACTCTGTATAATAGTCGCCAACCATCACCATCTTTCAAGTGACTTTTAAGTCTTAAAAGAAAATCATGCACCAAACAAACATCTCATTTGTCATAAGTTTCATTGTTGTAGTCAAATGATCTCTCCCTGTTTTTGTCATGAACCTGTTAGCTTCCACTACTCGTGCAATGTTTGGTGCACACCATGACAAACATAAGGCTTCATACTATTGATGAATATGGTATATGAGACATTTCTGTCTTCTCTACTTCGGTGCTAGGAAATTGATTTGATGACAATTTGCAACCAATAAGAAATGGGGTATTGGTATACAAATTTTCATGTTCTTCCCATCCCTATACACCATCATACCAAGAATCTGATTGGTGGCCCTCAAATCATTCATGTCAAACTTCCTGGACACACGACCTTTCAATGTTACTTCTTTGTTAGCACCTACAATGAGCATGTTATTGGCATTCAATAACAAGATAATCAAGTGACCATCACCAATACATGTGTAGGCATTATGATCTACTTAACATTTTTGAAAAACAAAGCTCATGATGAAGGAAGCAAATTGCTTGTATGAACACTTGGGTACTTGCTTCAAATTGTAAAGTGATTTGGTTAGATGACAAACCATATCATTCTTGTCTTTTTCCACACAACCTTCAGGTTAAGTATTATCGCTTCTTCCAAATTACCATGGGGAAATGCAATTTTAACATCTAACTGCTCAATTTCAAGTAAAGCACTTTAGCTATACTTAATAAAATATGGATAATACTCAAACAGAGGAGAATATTTCATTGAAGCCAATACATGGTTTCTGAGCATACCATTTAACAATTAGTTGAGATTTATATCTCTTGTACACTCATCTGAAACCAATGGCCTTTCAACCCTTAGGTACTCTAACTAACTCCCAAGTTTTGTTCTTTTCAATTTCCTTCATAGCCAATTGCCAATAACAAGCATATAGACTTTCACTAGCTTCCTTGGTCAACCTTGATCACCATGAGTCTCACTATTAAAAACCTCAATTCTCTTCAGCATTGCCATCAAAAGTTGCATTAAGCTGTTGATCATAAATCATGTTGAAAGGTTCTACTTCAACCTTCCTTGTTGTCTTCAAGCTTGGCCATGAACTTTCTTTTTGCGTCGAGTCTTAGTTGAGTACACCATCTTGGCTAATAACATTATAACAATATTATGGACAGTACTACAGTAAGATCCCACAACTTGTACCCATTTGTACCTTTTGTATATTTGAGAAAAATATACTTTTTGGATTGTGCATCCAAATGAGTCATTTATTTTTGGAAATTCACACATAAGTTTTACAACCAAAGGTATACAAGCTAGAGTAATCCATAGGGTTTCCTAATCATACCTCTTTTGAAATTTTGTAATCAAGTTCTATAATAGGAGTGTGATTTACTAGATAACATGCCCTGCTGACTCTTTGTTTTGTTGTGGAGTTTGAGGATCTATATACTACCTTTCTATGCCGTGCTTATTGCAAAAACCCTCCAAAATCTTTCAAAGTATAATCTCTCCCATAATTGGTCCTCAGATACTTAATCCTTTTCCAAATTTGGTTTTCAATTGAAGCTTTGAATTTCTTAAAGCAAGAAAAAGTGTCACTCTTCAACTGGAGCATATACACCTACTCCTTTTTGGAGAAGTCATTGATAAATGAAGCAACATATAACAAACCTTCCAGACATTCCACAACAACTCCCTGAGTATGAGAGTGTATTTGATCCGATACCTTTCTACTATTAGCTCTAGACTTAGGAAAGCTATTATCATCTTTAATCATTATCATGAAAGAGGTTTATACCATCCAGGAATTTCAACCACCCCACCACCAGTTTTGAGTCCCCTACTCCCCTTGTATCAGTAGGTATTCCACGCCTCCAAGCTTATTTGCTTTCTGCACTCTTTGAACAACCACTAGTAATTCAGCCTTTATAGAGTCTCCAACTCTCAGCGCACCCGAGAAAAAAGATAAAATATTCCCAACCTCATTTTTGAGGACCCTACCTATACCAGAGGGGCCTGGATTACCAAGACCACATCAGCACATCCATCAAAGTTTAGTTTTACATAGCCTTCAAGGGGGCTTCAAGGAGGGGGGGGATAATGGGTTTAGCAATGTTTTTATTTTTTTTATATGAAATCAATGCAATGGTTGGCCTTGCCTTGATGTACTTGTGGATGGACTTCTCTCTCTTGGAACTAAAGGGACAACATTTGATATTCTGCTTTGTATTGAACAGAGGGAGGACTAGTATCATCATTTCCTCTGGAGTGGATTATGACCATCAGCCAAGACAAAAAGAAGCAAAAAGGAAACAAAAACGGGCTCCTCTCAATGTATGGCTTGAGCAACTCTTTTTTCTTTTTTCAGCTTGCATGTTATCATCACTCTTTTGATTACTATCAAGAATAGTTCATGAATAAATTATCTGGAAAAATTATGATGCTTTTGTCCATGTTCTGAAACTTGTAATGACATCCTCAGGTCAAAATGATGTTTGAATTGAATCACATCAATTGTGACTCTTAAGATCACCTGTGTTTTCAGCAAACTTAATAATAACCTAGATCCAGAATCTAACAATGTGTTTGACACTGAGCAGAGTGGAACAGGGTTCTATATGGTTTGGATAAAGCTTAGTTGAGTGCACACACACACACACACACACACACACATATATATATATATGCACTCAACTATGTTGGTGGCTATATGAATCCTGTCCTGCCATTGCACTCTATCAAGAGTCAGATCTTCTAACTAGATTTCTAGATTGGATTATAATTAAATTTCTTTGATATGACCTTCTAATTTCTTTCTTGACTTTCTTCTGTCTGTTATCTTTAGAAAACGACTGTACACCCACCAAATTTTGAGAAGGAGCGGGCGTACTTCCAAGAGGTTGATTCCTTGGAGCTGTTGGAGGAAAGTCCCTCACCAAAGCACTTGGGTACATGGGTCATGGGCATCCAAAGTAGTGAGGTTGTTTTACCACATCTGCCTTCAAGATTAGAGAAATGGCTAATCTCCAAGAAGTTTAACTACAGTTGTGGGCCTTCTGGTTCCTTAGCTAAGATTTTGGAAACTCCAATAATGCCTATGGAATCAATTTGCAGTGATGTTTCCAACTCTACAAGACCTAAGGAACAGGTTTCTCCTGATATATCTTCAGATTTTCCTTCTATATCCAACAATGTGATTGAAGGGCATACTTGCTCACAGACACACATGGAAGGTCTGAGTACATGTGATGACAACTGTGAAGATATTGGACAAGGCTTAAAAAATCTATCTCTGATATCAGAATCTGAAACCCTGGATGGTGATCATAAGGTCTCATTTGCAACATTGTTAACAATTTGTGGGCAATTGGCTCCTTCAACATTATTGGATGTCTTCTCCCAGTATTGGTTGGTTTCTTCCTAAAATACTTGAATTTTTTTTAGTTGTCCTTTATCGTCTTAATTCTGGATTATTGTTGTTGGATTTGCATTTTACAGAAATATTCTTGTTTTTGGTCTTTCCTTTTCATTTTTGCAACTTTGTTATTAACTAGTAGATGTGTTTCAAGACTACTTAATGGTTTTTGAGACATTTGTAACTTCAAGAGTTTGGTTTGTTAAGATTATGATATCATGAAATCTCAACAATGACCAACTTAAAAATCTCTTGGGTTACAAAATAGATTGATTCAATGATCATAGGATTTAGCAATCCATTCGTTCATCAAAGAGGAGGTTTTATTAAAGCTGAGTTATTAGCTCTTCTCCAAATGTTTAGATTGTTATACTCCATTGACATTTCTAATGTTAAGGCGGAGGATTATGCTCAGATGGTTATTGCGTGGATAGGATAGGGGGTTGGGGAATCACGGTATATTGAACATTGACACAAGAGGCTAGATCTTCAGCGTCCAGAGTGAGTATGCCATTTGTGTGGATGTCCAGATCAGCCAACTCATTGGCAGATTCATGCTTCTTTTTGTACATTTCTTGTGATCTTTAGCTCTGTTCTTTTGTCTTTAGGTTTTTGAGAAGACTGTTGTTATGCTTTCTTCCTTTCATCAATAAAGTTAACTAAAATAGGTTATTACCCAATGTTAGTCCCAGCTATCAGGTGTCTTGGGAGGTGTAGACTGGATTTGACCTAATCTTTGCTATACTTTTTTTTGCACAAAGTGGTACTCTCATACTTGAACCTATGGTCTCCTGTTTTTAAGCCCGAGATTTTAGCATTACATTAAGCAATGGTCCATGATGAATAAAGTTAACTGTTGCCCATAAAAAATTCCATCCTTTGTATTCCTCTGGATAGTTATGATAAACTCTCATTAAGCTTAATGGTCAAAATGATCTGTTTGCGTTAATTTTGGGCTTAGGAATCTCCTAGGTTGGTTTCATTCACTAAAAGTTTGTGGACTTGAAAACAAATCTTCTCTGAGCAACTCATTGGAGTCATTGTTATGGTAGTATTCTGTTATTTTCAGTGATGATTTATCAGAAGATGCATAAGGATCCTTCTTCTTTCTTTTATTTTAAATTTGTGTGAAGGTATCAGCATGTTTCAACTTGAATATATAATATGATGTTGGTCATATGTTTCCTTTTATATTTTCTCCTTTCCTTCCATTGTAGAATTTGGAAATACATTTTATGAGCTCAACAACTCCAAACTATCTAATTATTTGGTGCCAAGAATAACATTTTTTGCTTATTGATAAAGAAACAAAAAGTGTTTGTTTGATATAATTTTGGAAGATGGCATTGCATTTAATGGAAATTTGAAACTTTCTTGGGATCAGTGATCCAAACAGTATTATCAAGATTGGTGAAGGAACATATGGAGAAGCCTTTAAGGTTGGTGCAACCGTTTGCAAGATAGTGCCTATAGATGGGGACTTTAGAGTGAATGGTGAAGTGCAAAAGGTATCAACCATTTTCTTTTGTCTTATGATCTCAACAATGAAACTCTGAGGATATAGATATACATTTAAACATAACCACATAAATGATTAATGTTGTCATTGAATGGCAGCTGTGCAGCTTGGTGTTTTAATGAAATTATGCTTCTTCTTCTTCGTCTTCTTCTTCTTTTTTAATGAAATTATGCAATAACATAGACTTCAAATTCTTCATCTAATTCACCACTGGAAGTTGAAGTTTTCTTTTTCAGTTCTAATACTTCTAATCTCGCCCCTCCAAAAAAAAACATTGATGTTAGTTGTATTGTAATTTAGAAAGTGCTTCTGTTATTCTTATTATTTCATGATTTTGTCACTCATCTTACTCCAGGTGTCAGCTGAATTGCTTGAGGAGGTCTTACTTTGCCAGACTCTTAACCGTTTAAGAAGACATGATGGTCATGTTTCAAATGCATCTACAGCATTCATTGAAACATTAAAGTATGCCAACTGCCTAAATCTCTCCTAGTACCATGACCATGCTATTTGTATTTTAACAGTTCCAATGGGACTTTGGATCTACCGCAAACACTGGCACATGTGGGATCCATGTGTACGGAACACTGGCATGTTCATTAGTTATGTAGCTCGTTTTACACACCGGTGTTTGAAGCAGATCCTGACTGTCCCAATGGTGGTTAGCTTTCCTGGTTTACTGATTATGTAGGAGGACTGAATATGTTGTTTTCTGCCAGATTAAATGGTTCCTAGGTTATAACACCATCAACCAGTTAACTATTAGCTGTGAGGCATTAAATGTTGATTCCAGTGCAGGTTTTGTCCTGCTCTGGAACTGAAGTTGGATCTGAATTGTGTGAGATCCCAACATTCAAATGAAATGAACAGAAAAAAAATATATTAACTCAAAAACTCTTTCCTCTTTATCCTATTCCTCTCTTATTCTTCCTAGTTTCTCTACAATACTTCTTTACACTATATTATCTGCTTTCCTAATCTATGTGCATCTCTTTACATAGTCTATTCAACTTATATTTCATCAGATCTTTTTCTTCTGTTTTTATTTTAAATTTCCTCAGAGAAAAAAATTTCAATCAACTTAAAACACCAAAATTACTTTTCAACTATGCTTATAAATACAATATGCCTTTTTGTTTTTCTGTGGATGGTATTCATGTCATTGGTTGCTGCATCAAAAGTGTTGAGACTTTGGATTATTTTTACATAAACTTGTAATTCCTTTTCTGTTTCCTATAAAATGGTTTTGTTTCATCTTTTAGTTTGAAGGTATGCCAAGGTGTTTATGATGCTTCACTGATCAGAGCATGGGAAGATTGGGATGAGGAACATGGCTCAGAAAATGACCACCCGGGGAAATTCCCTGAGAAACAGGTTTTTCTTCCATAACCAATTAGAGTTTATGCAGATGTTCAATAAGTGTGAACTTGACTAGGAATTCACCCATGGAATTTGGCCTTTTCAACTCACCGAGTCAAATGATGCTTGAATGCCAACAACCCTTAATGTAGAATGTTACTAAGATTCATGCTCATTGGCTCAGCTGGTTTTTGCATTACATGCTAGACAAAATTCAGATGTATGTATGCACATCCATAGTTCATACATATACCAGTTTCTTGATACAATGGGGGTTCTTCCACCAATGAAGGGTTTTTTTGGTTAGGACCATGTAGAAGACTGAAGACCTTTTGGATAGTCTGGACAAGCTAAGTCCTCATTTGCATCAACTCTATCTACCCCACCTTACCCTGTGTGGAGCATTTTCCATATTATGACAACCATTATATACTTATTTTTAGAAAAGAAAGACCTCTCTTTTGGTACCTTCACCTATATCACCTACATATGGAAAACATGTTACATTTTTGGTACCTTCACCTACATAACATGTAAAGCATATTCAAATGAGAATTTAAAAATAAAATCAAACATATAAACATTTCAAGTATGTAAAACCCACAATCTCTTTTTTTCCTCAATTGCATTACTTCAAGTAGCTAATGTGATGTAAAACATGTTGCATTCTTGATTCTACGGGCCGCATTTTGTGCCACGCCTCTCGAGACAAGCCCAAACAAGTCCATGTTGGGGTCTTAAATTCTTAGTTCTCACACAAAAAATAATGTTTTTATAAGTTTAATTGTTTTTTTAAGAAGATATTTTAGTAGGATGAATGAATGAATGAACAACATTAGCAAATAGGGGGTTTTCGGGCCCTAGCATGGACTTGTTTGGGCTTCCCTCGAGGGGTGTGCCACCCCTGGCCCAACCACTAGGTTCAAAAAAAGCAAAAAAGCATCAAATTTTCAAAAGATGCGCATGCCTGGGCTGAGGTGCAAGGCGCATCAGGTGCATGCCTAGGCGTACCAGGCGTGCGCCTTTTGAAAGGGCTGCGCCTAGGACCTAGGCGAGGCACATACCCTAAAATGCGCCTAGGCGCGCCTTTTAAATGGGCCTTTGGCAACCTAAAATACCTTGAACCTAACCTTATTAATGATATTATGTTCTATGCTCATCTTTTAGAATGTTGAGAAAATTAAAATATCCCACTATATTAATGTTGGGGAGCCGAAGTCATCCAATTGTATTATGTACAGTTGGAGTCTTGGAGCATTGCACGTCTGCTGAGAAGTCTACAGTTCAACCTTACAAAGCTTAGTAGTAATTTTTCTTAATAAAATTACTTTAATGTATCCCAACCTGACAAATCTGAGTTGTGCTTTGGGCTTAGCATTGTGCAGCTCATGTTAAAACTCGCTAGTTTTTAGGCTGGCTGGGGTTGACCTGCCTTACGATTAGGAACGGTGGGCTCTGGGCATAATCCAACCTACACAGGTTTGTGACCTAAGTAGACCATGCCACTTCCCTCTATCTAACCGATCTAATTTCTGTTAAACCACTTCAAGCATAATGCATATTGGCCCTCGGAAACTGTTTAACATGGGTGGTTTTGTTTTTTCTTCCCCTTCACCCCTATTTTCATCTAATTGGTTTCCTTTCAGTGTTATGTGGTGTTTGTATTAGAACATGGAGGCAAGGACCTTGAAAGCTTTGTGCTTCTAAACTTTGATGAAGCACGGAGTTTATTAGTTCAGGTAAGCTACTCATCTCTTCCCCTTTTCCATCTGTTTTCCTAACCTCTGATCCACAATCAGTTATTGTTTCATCTCTGAACGCAGGTTGCAGCTGCCTTAGCTGTGGCAGAAGCTGCCTATGAATTTGAACACCGTGATCTTCACTGGTAGAGATGCAATCCCTAAGACTAGGTTCTTCAACTGTTTTCTACTTATAATACAATCCATGGTTGCACTATGAATTCTTTCATAAGAATACTGTTCTTTGAATTGGTTTTCAGGGGCAATATTCTTTTAACTCGCAAGGATGATGAAACAGTAGAATTCACTCTTGAGGGAAGGAGAATGTCGGCGAGAACATTTGGATTGTCGATATCAATTATTGACTTCACACTTTCACGCATGAATAATGGTCAATAGCCCTTTTATATTTATATCCCACATTAAATGGAACAGAATGGTGAAACAGGATTCATGTAGCCGATCTCATATAGTTGGGATAAGGCTTGGGTGATGATGATGACCCATTTTATATCTCACAACTCTTATGTCTAGATATAAGGCTTATTTTGCATGATCTATTAATGCGTTGTCATGTTTTGCAGGAGAGGCCGTATTGTTTCTGGACCTATCTTCTGATCCGCTTCTGTTTGAGGGTCCAAAAGGAGATCAACAAGTAAGAAAAGGAATAGATCAACATGCAAATTTTTTCAGCATCTTTTAGTTTTAATGGACTCCAAAAAACCGATATTTTACATTTTGTTGTAGGCAGAAACATACCGAAAGATGAAGGAGGTTACACAAGAATGTTGGGAAGGCAGGTAGGTACATGGATAAACTTATGTTTTCCTCTGTTGTTGAGTGGTTACATCATCACTTGTGGTTTCAGAATGTATATATAGACTTCTAAACAGCACCTAAAATTGAATTTTTATTGGACAACTTGATATATAGAACGGGGTTTTGGGCAATAAAGAAAAAACACATCCATAAAATAAGCACTACTGAGATGGTGACATGATAAGAAAGTTGATTGAAATGGTGTTAACCATGTGTATAGATGGCCAATGACTACACAAATGAGGTGAGGCTTGTGGGAGCAAGGGAAACACGAAAGAGAATGTGGGTTGAGGTAGATAGAAAACATGAATTTTATCCAACATGGAACATGGCAGCTGAAGTAGCTTGATTAAAGGCACCACTTTTTCTGCCACCTCACTCATCTTCACGGCTTCACCTGCCAAGAGCCAAGTTTCTTTCTTTATGTAGTTAGCTCAAACAAACTCTAACACTTCACAGGAGAGTCCCATTTCTTCCATCTTGTTGTCAACGGTTATTGTGTCTATGTGAAAAGTCTAGCACTTGGTAGAGTGTGAGGCTGATAGAGACGAACTGTCTTGGTTGTGAACCTAAAGTCTCATCTCTTGCGCCACATAAGTACGCTGTATGGCAGTTAAGCTGTTGTTTTCTGAAAAACTAGGTTTTCATAACAAAGGAAAATGCGTTCATGGACCTGGAAAGGAAGAACTTGTATGAAAGTATCCCCTAAGAAATAGAATTTTGACTACAATACCAAGATGGGTGATGAGGGCAGATTTGGCCCTCCAGTGAAATTGTGACACGTGGCACCTCGTGACAACTAGGCAAGCACCCAGGCAACAACTTACCAAGTTGGTCTCCCCCCCGGGCACCGGTCTGGCTGGCCTGGCGCGACCTGCCCGCGGCCCACGGGCGGCCTGGCACAGCCTGGCGCGGCCTGAGCAACCTGCGTGACCTGGCCGGATCAGCCTGCCACAGGCGCCGACCTGGCAACCTGGCCCGGACACAGGCGCCGACCTGGCAATCTGGCCCGGACACAGGCGCCGACCTGACAACCTGACCCGGACACAGGCGTCGACCTGACAACTTGACCCGGACACAGGCACCGGCCTGGCAACCTGGCCCGGACACCGACCCGTCGACTGACAGGTGCCAACCTGACAACCTGGCCCAGGCGCCGACCTGGCCGCCTGGCACAAGCGCCAACCTGACAACCTCGAGGAGTTCATCACCGTACCCCGGTTCTGACGGGATATGACGTCTTACCATTTGAAGGCTTTTCACCCACCTAACCCGCGAGGGCACCACTATATAAGGACTCCGACCCCCAAAGCCAGAGGGGAGAAAAAAAGGATGGTAACCCCCGCTCTCTAGTTCTCTCATTTCTCTCCAAGCCCTCTGTAATCAGAATGCTAACTTAGGCATCGGAGAGTCCCCGCCGGGAAAATACCCCCGGGTCCTCTGATTCAGTTCCCGCAGGTCTCTCAGCTCCCGCCGTCTACAAAGGAGAGAAAATCACCTTACGCGGAGGGTAGTCGGGTTGCGTTGCACCAAGGAGCTCCACCATCCTCTAAGTTGCAGACCGCCTAGGAGCAAGTCAAGTGATGAGTTCGCCATCAGGCAGTTTGCCACCAGGGAGCATCACCAGGCAGTTCGTCACCAGGGAGCATCACCAGGCAGTTCGCCCCCAAGCAGTTCGCCACCAGGGAGCACTACCAGGTAGTTCGCTACCTGGCAGCTCGCCATCAGGCAGTTCGCCACCAGGGAGCATTGCCGGGCAGTTCGCCACCAGGGAGCATCACCAGGCAGTTCGTCACCAAGTAGTTCTCCCCTAGGGAGTTCGCCACCAAGTAGCTCATCACCAAGGCACGTCACCACCAGGTCAAACACGAGGTACTTAGCCAAAAAATTTATACATCACAAAAAATGGTACGTGACTAAAAACGGTTACATCAATTGGCGCCGTCGGTGGGAAAAGCTAAGTTCTCATCCTACCAAAGCTAAGTCCTCACTCTTTTGAAGATATCACTTTATATTTTACATTTTTTAAGAACTCAAAAACTATGCAGGGGGCTAACAGACTAAGTAGCTCTACCAACCTTACTTTCGATTCAGATAATGCCTCATCAGTCCTCTCCGCAAGGTCCCCCTACAAAGATGAGCTCTTCGTGGCTTCCGCGGGAGTTGACGGCCAACAAACTACATAGGCGCCCTTACCGGTCGAGCCTTCCAAGGCTCCCGTGTGAGCTGGCAACCTAAAGTTAGTAGTGCTGCCCCCGAATGTCGAGCTCCTAGTAGCTTCTTGTAGGAGTGGGTGACCGACATTACGAAGCTGATGCAGCACAATCATAGCTTGACACCTCACAGGCAAAGCCTACGGGCCACATTATTGCTTAAGACCCGGTCGCCTCTCCGGCACGAGCAAAGTCAAAAAAGAGTAGACTACAAGTCAGTCCCAAAAGCCTACGGGCCACATTACTGCTTAAGACCTGGTCGCCTCTCCGGCACGGGCAAAAATAAAAAAAGAGTAGACTACGAGTCACTCCCAAAAGCCTACGGGCCACATTACTGCTTAAGACCCGGTCGCCTCTCTGGCACGGGCAAAAATAAAAAAAGAGTAGACTACGAGTCACTCCCAAAAGCCTACGGGCCACATTATTGCTTAAGACCCGGTCGCCTCTCCGGCACGGGCAAAAATCAAAAAAGAGTAGACTATGAGTCACTCCCAAAGCCTGCGGGCCACACTATTGCTAAATATCCAATCGCTTTCTCAGCAGGAACAAAATCAGCAAAAGTGAACTATAAGTTGCCCCAGAGCCTAAGGGCTACACTACTGAACTGGCGGAGACCCCCTTGTCTTACTGGCAGCTCGCCACATACAGGCAGCTCCCAAAGCCTAAGGAATTGGATCAAAACTTACTAGCTCATCGACTTACGGGCCAAAAGAAATCTACTCTCTTCACTGAGTTACTCTCAGCTCGGGAGTGGGGGGCAATTGATGAGGGCAGATTTGGCCCTCCAATGAAATTGCGACACGTGGCACCTCGTGACAACTAGGCAAGGACCCAGGCAACAACTTACCAAGTTGGTCTCCCCCCCGGGCACCGGCCAGGCTGGCCTGGCGCGACTTGCGCGACCTAGCTGGATCAGCCTGCCACAGGCGCCGACCTGGCAACCTGGCCCGGACATAGGCGCCGACCTGGCAATCTGGCCCGGACACAGGCGCCGACCTGACAACCTGACCCGGACACAGGCGCCGACCTGACAACCTGACCCGGACACAGGCGCCGGCCTGGCAACCTGGCCCGGACACCGACCCGCCGACTGACACAGGCGCCGACCTGGCAACCTGGCTCGGACACCGATCCGCCGACTGACACAGGCGCCGACCTGGCAACCTGGCCTGGACACCGACCCGCCAACAGACACAGGCGCCGGCCTAGCAACCTGGCCCGGACACTGACCCGCCAACAGACACAGGCGTCGGCCTGGCAACCTGGCCCGGACACTGACCCGCCGACTGACAGGCGCCGACTTGACAACCTGGCCGCCTGGCACAAGCGCCAGCCTGACAACCTCGAGGAGTTCATCACCGTACCCCGGTTCTGACGGGATATGACGTCTTACCATTTGAAGGCTTTTCACCCACCTAACCCGCAAGGGCACCACTATATAAGGACTCCGACCCCCAAAGCCAGAGGGGAGAAAAAAAGGATGGTAACCCCTGCTCTCTAGCTCTCTCATTTCTCTCCAAGCCCTCTGTAATCAGAATGCTAACTTAGGCATCGGAGAGTCCCTGCCGGGAAAATACCCCCGGGTCCTCTGATTCAGTCCCGCAGGTCCCTCAGCTCCCGCCGTCTACAAAGGAGAGAAAATCACCTCACGCGGAGGGTAGTCGGGTTGCGCTGCACCAGGGAGCTCCACCATCCTCTGAGTTGCAGACCGCCTAGGAGCAAGTCAAGTGATGAGTTTGCCATCAGGCAGTTCGCCACCAGGGAGCACTGCCGGGCAGTTCGCCACCAAGTAGCTCATCACCAAGGCACGTCACCACCAGGTCAAACACGAGTACTTAGCCAAAAAATTTATACATCACAAAAAATGGTACGTGACTAAAAACGGTTACATCAACGGGCATTCAGTTATGTTGCTCGAATTCTATATTCAAAAGTTAATATCATGAAGCCAATGTATTTAGGTCTTCTGATTTGAGACTGATGCACTCTTACTGGGTCACTCTATTAGGCGTCAGGCAAATTACTCTCCTCATGTGTTGGCCAATAAAAGCTATACAGTTTGTACTCATATAACGACTTGGTCATCTTGTCCTGACTTCTTGCTATCTGTCTACCACCATGATTTGCCTTAACCGAGTTTGAATGAATTTAATGTAATCTTGCAATTAAAGAAAATAAGGAGTCCTTATTTATTACCAGGTTGACAAGCTGTTCCTGTTTCAAGAATGTTTTTTTTTTTTCCTTTTTGAATCAGCTATTTTTGGGGCATTAATTTTGTCATGGTAGAATTTTTTTTATAAATACTGACCCTTCCGACACTTTACTTGTTTTGACCAAATAGTTTCCCGAAGACAAATGTATTGTGGTTGCAGTATTTGGTGGACATTTTGCTGTTGAAGAAATCATATGTAAGATGAAAGTTTATTTTTCTTTTGCCAATTCAAAAATTCTTTACCACTAGTTTTGCTTTTGACCCTAGTAAAAATGCAAGAAAGTAAGCGGGTAATCTTGTTTTTGGGCCAGCAACGATCTTCCAAAGATGAAAGAGATCTTCGTTTGCTGAAGAGACGTTTAACCTCGTATTGTTCAGCGAGAGAAGCCCTAGACGATGCTTTCTTCAGGGACTTGTTGATTGAGCACAAGTCCGATAAGTGATGAGCGAAGGTCCAAAAAGAGAACGTAGCAACTAAGGTAGGTATATATATATATATATTTGGTTTTCTTCATTTTGAAAGCTTCCCAATGGGAAGTGATATACAAGTCTCGTTTTACTTGGCTTGGAAAGAACCGGTATGAAATTGGAAAAGGAAAATGTAAAAAAGCAGAAACGTTTTGTACAAAGTGAAATGAATGGGTCTTCTTTTCTTTGAATTTATGTAGTTTTTACCACCTAAAATGAAGTGGTTCCATTCTGGTTCTCCCTTGAACTTGAAGAAAATTTCAAGAAGTGAATTCCTATTGTTTTGATCCAAATTGGGAACGGGGAACCACTCTAGATGATGGCATTATGGGGGATCAATTGCCATTAAGATCAATAAAACACGATTCGATGTCATGTGCACCTAAGCTCCCCAATATTCAAAAAGCAAATGCTAATTGTTGATCCAGAATCTTGCAAATTCTTTTGGCATCAAACAAAAAAGTATTTGTAATCTATGATTTTTGGATGAATAGCCACCTTTTAAAGTTGAGGAATTGAAAAGAACGGTTGTTATTTCTGGGTGGATGATTTTGAACTCCAGAGAGAACAAGTTGCTGGAGGGGGGAGAGGCTGCAACTTTGTGATAGCCTTTCCAAAGCTTTTCTTTTTGAAGATATGTATGACTAATGAGATCACAAAGCAATTTGTAAAGGCACAAGGGGTAAGCTGAATGAAATCCTCATCTCGATAAGGCTACTTTCTTCTCTTGCAGTCTTCAGAATCTCTTTTGTGTCATAATATGATTACTTTTAACTTATTAAATAATAAGCGCCTCGTCACCCACATGCCCATCTTTCTTTTGGATGTTCATTCTGCTTTCGGCAGTAGGATTTCAGAGAAAGTAGAACTCGTTTGTTTGGAGAATTTATTTGACTATGTCTGCAATCTCCAACTGAAATGACCCTTATCTCTCTCTCTATCTACCTCTATATTTTCCTTTTGTTTTACTATATTTGGGTACATATCTTATCAAAAACAGGGTGTAGTTTGTGGGGATCATTGTGCAAGAGTATGTGGTGATGTCTACCTTTTATGTCTCACTCATGGCTTTTTACGTGGCGTGAGCTTCTTCCATGCATGCATGTGGGCATGTGCATGTACACAAGAAACTGTGCAAAAGGCCACGACACTCGCTAAAGTAAGGTCGTAAGCCTGGTGAACGACAAACCCCGTTGAACCAGATGACATGGATCAGCCCTTTTATGACTTGGACTAGTACGTCATGGAGATAATGCCAACTAAATCAATCAAAATCTACCATTGGCCCGGAGTGGTCCAACTCCAAACCGGTAAGCTTGGGTTGGGTCCTGGGAATCTGATGCCCTACCCCCTGTAGGTTGGGCTATCTACACCAAGGCATGTGAGCATTGTGTGAAGCAATTGGTCTAGACTCTATAATTTTCTAGTTCAAAGACTTCTAATATGGTGTCAATAGGTCCATACATACGCCTGTTAGTCCTGTATTGATCAGCTGGCCAGACCAGAGTTCTGGTTCTAGGTCCCTTTCTGGTTTGACACACCGTCTTTTGCCAACTGGCCACCCCTCTGGCTGCTTTTACCATTTTCAGCTTTTGTTCTCCTCGAGAAAGAAAGAGAAAGGTATGAAAAAAATAATAATAAAATAAATAAAATGCTAGACCACTCCTCAGGAGGACCATCCTTAGGGGGGATGGTCACTAGCTTTTAGACTGTCCAATCAGGTGCATGAATTGAAGGATTGATATCGGTTAGGACTTGGAACACCTTGGTTGGTTGCCAGTAGGGGTGTCAATTGGACCGAATTTGGTCGAATCTGATCCTGTCCAATATGAATCTATTATAGATGGATCAGGTTCAATCCAATCCAATTATTTTGGACCAGTTCAATTCAATGTCTGAATTGTCCAATCTATTTAAATTGATTTTAATTTTGAGTGAATCCAACTCAAACCTGGTTCATTGACACTTATATTTTTATCTTCGATCCCTCCCAATCTAATATAAATTCATTACAAATAGACCAGGTTCAATCCAATTCAATAAATATTTTAGACCATTAAATCTGAACTGGTACAATTCAATATTTTATTGGTCCATCCAATCCATCCAAATTGATTTTGATTTAGACGAGACTAACCCAAAACCGGTCCAATATATATATATAGAAAGGTCTGCATTCAGTAAGAGGCCCTTTCACATGAGCTTGTGTCTTTTGATGCTGGTTGTTGGCCCAATTCCAATCTGACGTGTTAAAACTTAAAAGTGCACCCTCATGACTCATGTGGGGACCTGGACTCTTCACCAAATTATTAAAAAAAAAATTCAGAACAGAAGCATTATTCATCGTTTGAAATGTTTTACCAGGTACCAGAGCCCTGAACCTCATCTTTTGTGGCAAAGTAATCTCTCCTCTTTTACTATATCAACAATTTCCAGCATTTCACCTTTCTTTTACTTTTCCCTCCTTGACTCCTTTTCTCTCTCCCCAACAGCTTTATCTAACAACACTTTTTCCTTTCTCCTGCCAGTGCTCAGTGCCCACCGATTCCTTGGTGCCATATCCTTTAAACATCATCTTTGCAGAAATCACATAAAAAATCCACTTGGGTCTCCTCCGAAACTTAGAAACGCCTCTCGTATTAATGGCCATGGGAGCTTCTTCTAATACCCTCTTCTTCCTCTTCTTCTCCCTTTCCCTTCTCACATTCTGTTATTCAGGTAATTGCAATTTGCAGCAACTCACTACACTTTGGTCTATTCCTTGTGAAGGAATGAAGTAGGAAAAGAAAGAAAGTTTTCTGATTCTTACTAAGCTGTTGCGCTTTGGTTTTTATAACCCTTCAAATTTGTTTGCATTGCTAATTTTCAGGAACTTTGGTGGGTTTCTCTTATGATGCAAGGAGAAGTGCAACTTCATCACCTAAAGAAACAATGTCCTTCCTCAAGGAAAACAACGTTTCCCCATCTCAGATAAGGGTATTTGCAGCAGATGATAGGGTTTTGCCACAACTGTCCAACGCCGGAATACCTGTTGATCTCTACTTAGATGAAATTCAGGTTGAGCGTCTGAGTAAATCCAAAGCTTCAGTCATTGCATGGCTCAAAACCCACCTCATAGGCTTTCTCCCACATGTAAACATTACCAGCATAATAGTTGGCACCAGCAGTAGTACCTCATCAACTACTCAAAACCAGTTACCTTTACTCCTACACACCATGAATTATATCCATTCAGTGCTAACATGGTTTGCTCTTGAAGGTCAAGTTAAGGTCTCAGTTTCGTTCTCCATGCCATTTTTAGAGAGCCTAAACAAAACTCAGGCAAGAGATCTACACGGGATTCTAGATTTCATTAGGAAATCTAGGTCCTTCGCAGTTATACGAACTGTCATTAATGGAGAGCTGAGTATGGGAGATCACTTTGTCCGCTTGATGATTGGAACGGCTAGAAATGCCTCCATTGCTCTTCGTTACTGTGATGTTCCCTTGGTCGTGACTGTTGGTAGCTCTGCTGTTCCTAGTGCAGTAGAAGTTTCTGAATTTTCTGAGAAGATTCTGCGATCCATAGGAAACAACACCGAGGCCATAGGTAATGTAACTGGGTTATTTGCAGAAATCCCTTCGGTGGAAGAATCCAAGCGGAAAGAGCTCAAGATAGAAGAGGAACAGATATTTCACTCTGCCCACAGGGAACTCCTTGACCATGGCGGCATGGAACAGAGATCCATCTCAAAAAGAACAACTCTCCATGATGTGATAGGCTCTCCAGCATCAACTCTCCCTATAAATCCCACGCCAACGATTATCACGGTGCCCTCTACAACAAATCCTGTGACCGTAATGCCGGCAAATCCTGTAACCTCCCCTGTCACAATCCCCTCCACAACGCCAATCAGTATTCCACCTGCAAATCCTACCAACCCACCCATAATCGGACCAATAACCAATCCAGTCACGACACCAGTAACAACTCCAACAACACCAACAGTAACCAACCCGGTGACTACTTATCCAGTAGCACCGCCCGGCAACGTTCCTATCACAACGCCGACGATACCCATTACAAACCCGGTGACTCCTCCGGCGACGACGGGCTCATCAATTATTCCGGGGCAGACTTGGTGCATAGCAAGGAGTGGGGTATTACAAAATGCACTTCAAATTGCACTGGACTATGCTTGTGGAATTGGAGGTGCAGACTGCTCGACAATCCAACCTACAGGAAGCTGCTACAATCCAAATACCCTCCAAAACCACGCTTCATATGCATTTAACAGCTACTTTCAGAAGAATCCAGTGCCATCCAGTTGCGACTTTGGAGGAACTGCTACGATTGTGAACACCAATCCAAGTAAAAACACTGTTCAACTTGACCTCCGTCTCATGTATTTCATATAAATATAATCTGCCAATCTGGGTAGGTAAATAATTGCTGCCCAGGAAGAATCTTGATCACAGATGTTTTGAAAAGCAGTGTCTCAAATTTTCTACAGGTACTGGTTCCTGTGTTTACCCATCAACATCATCATCACCACCGTCACAATCATTACCGACAACATCATCACCATTACCGCCGGCAACAGCAAGGTAAACTTTTCTGAATTCGTTGCAGTTAAACTTGGTTTCTTGTAAGCTGAGCTGTTACAGCTTACATATGTTTCCTTTACCTAACAATCTTTCTTTTTTTCCTTCTAATTTGCCAATCTCCAGTTCTGGTTCATCAGCACCAGTGATTGGCACGAGCGGCCCTGCTACAGGCACCACAATATTTGGAACCCAACCACCTCCTGGCAGTAACACGACGGTGTCCACATCAACCACTTTGCAGCCACAGTATAGATGCATTCTATTGTTAACGCCTATTACCTTTGTAATGCTAAGGGTGGTGATGTAGGTATCCATTTCCAATGTATGACAGTAGATCAGAGCTCCAGCAAAATTCCAGAACCTGGCAGTATTAGCTTACAGCAAAACAAACGGCCAAGAGTTCGTTCTTCAGAGCTTAGAACCAAGATCCATTCCCTGTGACTAGATCTACTAACCAATGTCCAGTTGTCCACATCGTATGAGATGGTAACCCTTAGTTGTAGTTACAGAGCATTGTACTGGCATACTCCAGCAATTCAATTCTCAAGCAGGTTGCAATGGGTGGCAACAAAGGAACATGTGATCCCTGTTTTCTTTCCAAGTGCAGGTGCTGGTACTGGTGGTGGTGCTATACAGGTATTTTGCCATTTTGATAAATAAAATGAGTTTCAGTTCCACATTACCGATGGACATACAAGCTGCCAGATTAGTAAATGTTGTACAGTTTGTGATATAATAGGCTACGGTGAGGATCAAAGACTGAATGCCTTGTGGAGTGAATTGATTTCTTAGAAATCTAATAGTAATAATATTGCATTTGTTAACAAAAGTTTAGCTTCTACAATGGAATTTGTTCCACTCGATAAATATTCATTTACAGTTGCACATCCATCACGAAAATAATTGGAGCTTTGCGCTGAAACCTGAGGGTATAAAAGAAAAATTCCAGCGCATGACAAGTTACCATGGGTTTTGCAATTAATATTCTTGTAGCCAAAGATACAAGGAATTGAGTGGGGTACGTCCCATGCGCAGGAAGCTCCAAACAGCTCAGTCTGTTTTTCGAAACAGCCAAGGTTTTCTCACCTATAGACTGACTATTCATGCGAAAGTGGGCCTAATGCCTTCTAACTATCATCGTTTTGCAAAAACCACTAGGATCAGCATTGACATTGAAACAACAACCTTGAAGCCAGAGCTCTCCCAGAAGTTCTGTTTGTCAATGCTCACACCTTGTTGCTTTGTAGCCAACTGATCTCTTAGTTCTTTTAGAGCTTTGTCTCTCCTTTCTCCCATCTGCCAAAAAGAACACAACTAAGATAATCATGCAAATAAGGTTAAAAGACATACAACAAGGAAAACCTGAAAACTATCATAACCCATTTCAAAGATAATAATTGATTAGATTAAAAAGTAATTTCTATAAAACAGTTGTAAGGCCAATTATGATGTATGAACAGTGTTTGACAGTCAAGAAACGGCATCTCCAAAAATTGGGTGTCACAAAAATGCATATGCTGAGATAGATGAATAGAAAAACTAGAAAGATGGAATAAGTAATGAAATCATATAAAGGAACATAAAAAGTAACTTCAGTAAGTGATAAAAATGAGATGGATGAATAAATTTTGGCCTCCACTAACATTCAGAAACCAACACAATAAATAACATAAGCATCTAGTTAACCAATTGGATACAAATGGAAGCATCTACGGACCACAGATGGAATATATTACAATGATCCTATCATGCATAGTGTAGATGGTATCAGGTACTAATTCATTTATTCAAAATGCATTTAAGGCAAAATAAGAAGCATATTATTTCCACTGTTCTGAAACATTTCATGAGAGGGTACCATCAGGGGAAATTTTGATATATTCAGGAGCATGGCCGAGAGAGGGATCTCAACAGTAGGGCCATAGCAGCTTGCCAAATTTGCAAACCTCAAAGAACCCTACCTACTTCATAAAAAACATGCTAGAGGCATTTGTTTAAGAAAAAGATATTGCAAGTGTAGGAAGTAAGAACTTAGAATTACCCTTTGGAGCTTCCGTGTCTGGGAACGAGCTTCCTGAAGACAGAACTCTAACTTAAGTACCCTCTTCTTCAATTCTTGATCAACTTTTCGTTGTTTCTCCAACTGCTCCATAATCATGTAGAAGCCAATCACGAGATAGTCCCTTTAGTTACAGAAACAGTGCTTTGGGCATATAAAAGTACCAATACCACCCAATTACATCAGGACATACCTGTGACTCAAGTTCCTTGGTTTTCAGTTTCCAATGTGCAGACATAATCCTGATTTCATCTCTGAGTCTTGATATCTCTTGATCCTTTGCATCCAAGAGCTTATTAATCTTCTCAAAGTTCTTTGGAGAAACCTCATCTAATATTTTTCTCAGTTCACAGTTCTTGTTTGCTCCAGCCTTGGAGATTGCTTGCATGATTTCTTCCTCAATTCTCAAAATTTCATCTTTCAGCTGCATTTGAGAAGCCTCCCGTGCTTGAAGGTCCTTCTGCAGATTATCTAATTGTTGTCCTAGCCTATTGACACGCTCTTCATGCTCTTTTAATGAACTATTTTTGACATCTAATTCTTTTAACAGGGCTAAACACTGCAGTTGGGCTGATTGGGCGGATGCAGCACTTGCATCTGCAGTCTCTTGAGTGATTGATATCTGCAACCTTAGTTCATCCAACTCCTTGAGATACTGTATTGCATAAGAATAACATCATCAGGATGTTGAAATTTTAAAAGTGCAATAAAAAAGGGGCAGGCTAATGCTTGCAATTTCATTCGGTCATTCCTAATACAAAGTGACCCAAGTTATAATCCAAAATGGAAGAATCTTAGTAGTTTGGGCTGGATTATTGAAGAGTTCACTGTGAACTGTTATCTAACTTCGATCTTCAATAATTCAACCCATTTGACACAATGTTCATTGACTTCAATCAGTGGTCCAAGTCTCCATGTATAGGATAGGCCACAATATTTTCAAATACTTGTTTTTAGAAACCTTTATTGAGGGAACACCTAATACGAAATTTCCCAGAAAGTATACTTTGTCCTCAATATTGGACAGAGAAGTGTCAAGCTACACAAACCACTGTTTAACATAGTCTATTCAGGTCAGAAGGTAACTGCAAAATCCTGTAAATTATTGATGTGAAAGCATGATAAATTTGGGTTCTAGTACACTACCATCACCGTCATTTAGTTTTGTTCAGTGCCATATACATTCCCATGGTAACGAGAAATAAAAGATAATAGCTTAAACCTCATCATTCTTACTTTACTTCTCTATCATTGTATGCCCAAACGTATTACCATTAGTTTCATCCTTTTCTTATGTATCTTAAATGCTGCAGTTAAATAAAAAGGAAAAATATTACGATGTGTTTAAACGCTAGAAAAATGTTTGATTTGTAAAATTCTAAAATGCCTTGATATTTTATATTTTTTATTGGTTGACATTTGAAGAAGCTTTGACTCAGCTTTAATGTTGCCAAGGAAAAACCATGCAGAATCAACAATAATTTGACACTTTCCCTATAGGGAACAGACGAAAACAAACCAAATCCAAAAGGCTCAAAACCAAAGGAAACGAAGATGAGGAAGAAGCTTTGTAGTTTCAGCAACCAGGAGTCATCAGAAACGCTCACCATTGGATCATAGTTGGAATAACAATCCAATTTCAATAAATATAGCATTTTACATGCAAAAAAATAAAAAACAAAGAAAAAAACGAAATTCCCAAAAACAAAAATAAGTAAATAAAACTTCCGTCTGCCGCACCTGCTGTTCAGTGGACGCCGATGCCAGCAGCTGCACGTCCCTCTCTTCCAAGCTTTTCTGCAACTGAAGTACCTCCTCTTCCATACTCTTTGCCCTCGTCTCTGCTACCTACATATCCACTCACTAAATACGAGTCTAGAAAAGCCAAACGAAGTCCTAAACATCTGAAAAAAAGGAACTGAATTTAGCGCTATGAAACCACCAAATCAGGTACCCGTCTCGATAGGATTTCTTGTGCGAATGATTCTTCCTGCAAAGCAAGCTGACTGCGTGCATCCTTCAACTCGGTAGCCAATGAAACAACGTTCCTTCTGAAACTCTGTCTCTTCTCGTCGAGATCCTTCAACAAAGGATCCAAGTCTCGGGCAGACGCCGAGGGCTTCTCCGAAACCTCCATCATCACGTCAATAACTCAAATAAGATGCTCCGGATCAACTAGTTCAGAGTTTCATCCACTGCAGCTATATTATCAACTTCTGGGACCCTCCTAACATACACGGGGTAGGTTAATGCTCCAAACGTAAGCCCACTCTCACACTCTGTTTCACACTAAATAACCAGTCGTCTCTGGTGCATTGAAGGCTTTCCTTATCTGCACGTCCAAACGGTCCGCTGCATTAATTTCGAACCATGCCTAACAGACGTTAAGTTTTCGGTGTCACGGTAAGTTCCTTTCCTAACTCTTTCTCCTTTTCTGAACAAGAACCAAAAACGCCTCTAAGCAATTAGTTAACAGATTACAAGCATCAAAGTAAAATTAAAAAGAGAAAATCGTTTTTTTCTCGTTTCTTCGACACATGAATGGAATTTCGCCATAGGGTATTTCAGACTTGGCATACAAGAGCCATGTGTTTGCTGTTGTTTCTTGTACGAAAAAGACGGAAGGAGACCAGGAAACAGTAAATGTGAACATTTCTCCAGAAAATAAAAAATTCCGATGAAGGAATAATTCCTAGAGAAAATTTAAGAAAGTCTGATTTGCAATTACATACAGCAATGCCGAAGGTTATGAATTATGATACATGCTTTTTTGCTTACAAAATGCATATTGAGGGACGTGTGATTACAAAGAACATGGATTTCGGCGGTAAAATAAGAACTTTGCAATATCAAGAAAAACTGATTTGTACATAAGATTGTTACTGGTTAACTGAAGCATCTGCTAAAGTTATGGAGTACCGAAAGACAGAAGACTCAAACCAAATTGTACTCTAAACGAGCGTACCTTTTATGAAACATTACAAACAGTCAAATACTTGTATCTTTCCAATTTCCAGGGTCTGAACGCTCACGAGACCAGAAGAAGCTTCAAACGCCTCCGGATCGAACTCAACACGAGATAGAAAGAGAGAGGAAATATATGAAGAAATCATTTCGATAAATTAATCTTGAATACCTTCTCTCCGTTCTTTCGACTGTCCTGAATGCATCGCGTGACAAGGTCTAAACCCCTTTAAAACCGCTGACAAATGGCATCAGAAAGCTCCTGGAATAAGATCCAAACACCAAACCTCAGCTTCTTGAACAAACCGGAATGGAGAAAAACCGCTTCGTGGATAAAGAGAAACGAACAAATCTTAATCCGCTTACAGGAGATCAACTTTAGAGCCTCGTCTGCTATTTACGGTGAACGAAAGCTCAAGTTGGGCAGAAGAAAAAACTCTCTAATAAAACATTAATTCATTCAAGCAGCTGGAGCATTTAGGTTGTGCGAAGCGGGCCGGGAAGACAGAGATTTGTACGTCAATCTATATTGCTTATGGATCGGAAAACCTTAGATAGAAGCTAGAATTTCATTGTTCCTTGGATCTTGTTAGTGTAGTGAGAAGCAAACAGAGCAGATTTCGTTTATGTTAGGCAAATAGAAAACAGGTTTGGAATTTGGAAGTTTGTATGCACGGAGAAGTGGCTCGGATTTGACGAGGCTGAGGTTCGGAATTATGGCGGAAGGAAGAAAGAATCTATTTTCTTGCTGGGTTTGACCTCTGAGCGCGGCAAATTGAAATTTGGACTCGAACTATGTCATCCGTTAACGTGGCTAATTATTGGCCGCTGATAGGACACCCTATGATCTCTACGTCGTGGGGGAACCAAAGAGAGGAGGGAATCCGTGTAATATTTTTTTGGGGTTTTTTTTATGGAATTCAAAATTTAAAAGCGAGAAAGGACAAATGATGAAAACAGGTCGCAACCAGCTAAATAGTTGGAAGTGATATACGGGCTTCAGTTGAGACAAAATAAAAAAAACCGCCGATAACGAAAGGATGCCGGATGCAGAAATCTCGGATCGTTTCGGATCAGGTAGGTAGGTAAACACAGTGTAGATTTTAAAAGGATAAATGCTTGGTTGAGGCAATAAGGCATAAGACTTAAAATTAAAAAAAAAAAAATTTTACGCCAATTAAAAAAGAAGTTGATGGTGCGCAATCCGGCTGGTCATAGTTGTCAACGACTTTGCCTTTGAACGGAATTGCGGGGAACCTGAAACGGAGAAGATGAGGAAGCTCCGGGTGGAACCCAATGTGGAAGCTCCGAAGCTCAAGTTAGAATCCTTCTACGGCAAGATAAAACCAGATAGCGCAAACTTTGCATACCTTGTTCTTAAGGGTAGGGAGCCTTTTATAACCACCTCGTGCACTCACCCCTAAGCATCTGTCAGGTCGGGTACGATCACCTCTGGTCTCCTGCCAGTTCGGGTGTCATCCCCTCTGCTGGTCAGAACCGCCACTGCTCCCTTTTGTTGGAGCCGTCTCTGCGACTGGTGATGACGGTGGCAGGTGGCGGTGGTAGGTGACCGTTGAAGTGCGGCTGTCAAGCGTCAGATCCCAAGTCAGTCAGATGCGCCGCCCTTGTGTACAGACCTCCTTGGTGTCGGGTATGGTACGTTTGTTCAGTTCGGCGTCTCGGAGGCGAAGTGCTGGAGTGGCGAACGAGGTGAAGTATTGAGTTCGGATAGGGGAGTGTCCCGAACTGCCAGGAGGCGGGCCAGTTCGGGTTACGGCCTTGTGTGGCTTGGGGCCTAAGGGAGAGTTCGGGCTCCTCATAGGGAGGTCGGTCTCCTCGTAGGGAATTCGAGCTCTTAGTAGGGAAGTCGGGCTCCTCGTAGGGAGGTCGGGCTCCTCGTAGGGAGTTCAGGCTCCTCGAAGAGAGTTCAGGCTCCTCGAAGTGAGTTCGGACTGCTGGTTTCTTCCCGTTGGTGCTTGCGCCCTGGGTGCGCTGTTTTAAGTGCTGAGCTATTTGCTTTTGCCACGTGGAGTGATTGCGAGGTTGGGCCAAATCTTCCTTCATCAATTGCCCCCCACTCCTCGCGCTAAGGGTCTTGCCCTGGCGCGGGGAGTTCGCAAGGTGTCAGGTGGATTTGCCCTGTACTTTGAATCTTGGTTCTAATGGCGCGAGGTGCGTTGTCAGGGTTCCTTGGGTTTCTTCGAGCACACAACAGGCGGGAAACGTGCCGACCTACCTGAACGTTGATAGATGCGACGGCGTGCGCTTTATTCGAAATTTCAAAAAAGAGCGCCACTTGGGAGACGCGACAGCAGGCGTCTTTTCAAATTTGAAAACGTGTCGCTGCCGCTTTTATTGTGAGGAGACGTGTGCTGGTGTTTCGTTAATTACGAAAAGACGTGTGCCGACACTCTGTCAGTTTCAGGAAGACGTGCGCCGGCACTCTGTCAATTTCAGAAAGACGTGCGCCAATCACGTCTCGGTCTCAGGGGACGTGCGGTCAGTGCGATTGTGGGTCGTCGGATTGGCTTTGATCTAAGTCGTCGCTTTTCGATCACAGTGAGTATAAATAGCGGGGGGGGGACCCCAGTCGCTGTCACTTCTGTATTTCTCTCGAGCTCGCGTCCGAGTTTCAGCTCGCATCCAGGCTTTTTTCAGTTCACGTCCAGGTTTTTTCAGTTCACGTTCAAGGTTTTTTGCTCGTCCGAGCTCCCGTGGTCTACAGCCTTTTTCCAGGTGAGTACTTTCCTGGAATCCATCTCACTCCCCGATGTCTAGCTTGGATAGCTCAGATAGTCCTTCCAGTAGGTTTGATGCAGGTTCTACGAATCGAGTTGCATCCCCTGATAGCTCTAGCGAGCCGGAGGTAGAGCTCGAGGAAGAGTTCAAACTCGTAGGCCGAGGCACTTCGGGTAGTTTGGCGTCCACCTCTCATCGGGGTCGGATGTTAGACAAGTTTGGCCCTTCGACCATGACGCCTGAGGGGCTCCAATCCCTTATTACCTACTATAACTTGCCCGGGGAGTACGCTTATTTCATTCCTTCGGGTAGCTTTCCTTGGGAACACGGTCCTGGCGAGATCGTGATATTCCGGGAGCAGCTCGCCGCGGGGCTGCGATTGCCTTTCCATCCCCTCCTTATCGAAGTCTTGAACCACTTCGGCGTGACGGTCGGCCAGCTTCACCTGAACTCCATTCGAAATTTGGTGGGGACAATCTCCTTATTTTGCGAAGAGAGATTTCCTTTAGACTTGGAGATATTTTCTTCAATCTTGATGCTTAAGAAGCAAGCGGGTCCCCTCCCCGGGCGTAGGCGGGCATAATACCTGTCTCCTCGCCCGGGCTTTAAGCTTTTACATGAACTCCCCAACAAGGTCCCAGCGTGGAAGCGGGACTATTTCACGGTGCGAAGTGTGCTGGGGTGGCCGTTTCAGACCGGGTGGGGGATGTCCGTTCCTGACTCCGGGGTCACGCTTGACAAAGAGACGGCGAAGGGCCTCCGGCAATGGGCGCGGCTTGGGTTGAAGTGTCAACAGTATTTGACGGAGGCCAAGCTCATTGCGGCCGGCCTGAGCTCGGGTAGGTTCTTCACTTAGAGATTCTGTCTTGTTGTCTTTCTTGCTTTTTACTGATGGCGAACTTCTTTTCGCAGCTGTTATGGACTCTCGAGGGACTCGTGGTGGGAACTTGTTCCAAGGCATGAAGAGGAGGAAGCGGGTTGCCAAGCGAACTCGCGCCGAGCTGCCCCGGGATGCGGAGCTTGAGGTGTCGGACTATCTGTTGGAAGATCTGCCCAGGGAGCCCGAGATGGTTCCTCCAATGCAGGAGCCGGCAGGGGTCCCTTATGCTGAGACTACTTACACAGGGGCTCCTACATACTCTGGTGCTCCTGCTAACTCTGGGTCTGCTCATACGCGAGCTGGGCCCTCAGGCTCGGGGGCCCCGGGGGATTTCAGGAGTGTGCTGTCGCCGACCCATGCTCTTCAAAAGAGTAAGGAGGCCATTTTCCCCGAGGAGGTCGCGGCGTGGACTAATCTCCCTCTGCATCATGTGGCCTGTCATGGCGTTACCCTTGCCATGGTGGTAAGTGACCTCCCTTTTTTAGAGCTCTTTGGCTTTCGTTTTGTTGGTTCTTTTGATCACTCGGTTCTTTTTGGTAGGTGAACTCTTCTATTCACGCCTTGGCGGCCCAGGTGGAGAGGAGCTCGAGGCAGGCGCGAGCTGCCGAAGAGGCTCTTCGCGCAGCTGAGATGACTTCGCGAGCTACTGAAGGGGCTACTCGTGCTGCCGAGGCTGCTGCTCGTGCTGTCGAGGAGGCTGCTCGTTTTGCACGGATCAGGCAAGCGAGGTCTCAGAGAGATGTCGAGGCTATGGGAGTGGTGGTGAAGCACATGGCAGACTTGAGGCTGGATCTGCAGCATCAGGTTGAGTACCTTCAGGAGGACATCAGGGAGAGGACGCAGATCTTTTCTCAAGGTTTTGAAGATGCCAAGAAAAAGGCTATCGATGAGTACATTGCTTCGTTGGGCTTTGATGATCTGATGGTGGATTCAAACAGGAGGGATTTTAAACTAAGCCGGTGGATGATCCGGAATACGTACCCCGAGCTCGATATTAACACCATATCCACTTCGCGTATAACTCAGGAGATGGCCAATGCTACTGATGGTGAGCCAAACTCCAAGGGCGAGGTGGGGCCTTCGGGTATTGTTGAAGTGCCTTCTAATAATGAAGAAGTAGCTCCGGGCTTGTAAATTTTTTTTTTGAAATGTACTACCTTACTTTGAAATGGAATGACTTTCTTTTGGTTAAGTGTTGGTTGTTCTTTCTCCCGAATTGAGCGTATTTTCCAAACTGACCATATGTCCGATCTGTTTCCTGCCCGGGTTACCGCACTCGCACGGCCTATTTTGGTGGTGATTTTATCCACTTTGCTTGGTGGTCTATAGGTAGTATCGCCTTAGGTTGACGATGTTCCATGCTCGGGGTACTTGCTTACCCTCTAAGGTTTCGAGCTCGTATGCCCCCCCGAGTGCTTTCTTTACTCTGTAGGGTCCTTCCCAATTTGGTCCAAGTTTGCCCACGTCAGGTTCGGGTACCATGATCTTACGGAGAACTAGGTCGCCGACACGGAAGCTCCTCTTCTTTACTCTGGCGTTATAGTACCGAGCTAATTTTTGCTGGTAGGCCATTGTTCGAATGTGCGCAAGGTCTCTTACCTTATCCAGTAGGTCGAGGTTGGTGCGTAACTCATCTCCGTTTGTCTGGTCGTCATATGGTTCTAGTCGCAGTGTAGGTATTTCGATTTCCGCTGGGATTACCGCTTCGGTGCCGTAGGTGAGGTTAAAGGGGGTCTCTCTCGTAGCGGTTTTTTCCGTGGTTCGGTGAGCCCACAGGACACTTGGTAGCTTGTCCGCCCACAACCCTTTAGCTCGGTCTAGTCATGCTTTCAGTCCGCGGAGGATGGCTTTGTTCATTACTTCTGTTTGACTGTTTGCCTGCGGGTGTGCGACCGACGTGAAGTTCTGACGAATTCCCATATTTTGGCACCATTCTTGGAACTTGATATCCTCGAACTGTTTGCCGTTGTCGGAGATCAGTACCCGAGGTAGCCCGGAGCGACATACTATGTTTTTCCAGAAGAAGTTCTGTATGTTTCGGGCTGTAACTATTGCCAGAGGTTCAGCTTCTATCCACTTTGTGAAATAATCTACTCCCACCACTAGGAACTTTCTCCCACCTGTTGCTAGCGGGAATGGCCCCAGAAGATCGATGCCCCATTGTGCAAAGGGCCATGGACTAGTGAGGTACTTGAGGTCGGCAGCAGGCTGATGGTGGATATTGGCATGCTTCTGACACTTGTCACATTTTCTAACGAGCTCGACGGCTTTTGCCTTCATTGTTGGCCAATAGTATCCTTGCCGAAGTGCCTTTTGAGCGAGGGCTCTGCCCCCTAGGTGTCCACCGCACAGACCTTCATGAGTGTCGCGGAGTACAAGCTCGGCTTCGACAGGTCGCAAACAACGTAGGTAGGGGAGCGTGTAGGATCGTCGGTACAACTGTTCGTCTATTATGATGTATTTGGTTGCCTGGCGCTGCACCCTCTTGGATGCATTGCGGTCCGCAGGGAGGGTTCCATCTAGCAGGAAGCTCGCGAGTGGGTCGATCCAGCTCGGCTCTGCTTCAAGAATGGGAGCGACTTCTTCTGCCCCATCGAGAATGCTGGGTTGAGGTAAGCCCTCTATGTACACGGTTCTCATGGCGTTGTGACTCGTGCTAGCTAACCGGGACAGGGCGTCGGCCTCAGTGTTCTCTGATCTCGGGATTTGCCTGATGAAGTGTGACTGGAAGTTGAGCAGAGCTTCCTTTACTTTTGCCAAGTATGCAATCATAGTGAGCTCGTGTGCTTCGTACTCGCTTGTAACTTGGTTGACCACGAGCTGGGAATCACTACAGATAACTACGTGCTTTGCTCCGACCTTGTGCGCTAGGTTCATCCCGGTTATCAGTGCCTCGTACTCCGCCTCGTTATTGGATGCCGCAAACTCAAAGCGTAGTGTGTATTCCAATTTCGTTCCGCTCAGGCCGCGTAGCACTATTCCAGCCCTGCTACCCTGCTGGTTCGAGGAGCCATCTACGTGAAGGATCCAGGGCTCCTCATCCCAGTTCGCGTTTGGCCTAACCAGGAGAGATGCTACACTGGCTGCTACTTCACGGGGTTCGGACTCTATTGGCTTGGGAGCTCCGAGCTCGCCCAAACTAGGGATCTCAAGCTCGACTGGCTCAAGGGCTTCAAGGCTAAACGTGCACTCGGCGATAAAATCTGCCAGGGCTTGGGCCTTAATAGCAGTTCTTGGCTTGTACTGGAGGTCATACTCGCTGAGTTCGATGGCCCATTTCGTCAGTCGACCGGAAACCTTGGGCTTGAATAAAACTTGCCTCAGAGGTTTGTCAGTCAGGACGATGACGGTGTGAGCCTGGAGGTACGGGCGGAGTTTCCGAGTTTCTATCACCAGTGCGTATGCTAGCTTTTCTATCTGCGGGTACCTTGTCTCTGCTCCCTGCAAAATTTTACTAACATAATAGATGGGTCGTTGGACCCGGTCTTCTTCTTTTATTAGTACCGAACTGACCACCTCGTCGCTTGCCGAGAGGTACAGTTCTAAGAGCTCGCCCTCCTCGGGCCGGGCTAAGGTTGGCACACTAGTGAGGTAGCTTTTTAGCTCGTCAAACGCGAGCTGGCAGCCTCGGGTCCATTCGAACCCTTTGCCTTTGACTGCTTTGAAGAAGGGCAGGCAGCGGTCTACTGATTTGGACATGAAGCGGCTTAAAGCGGCTATTCGGTCATTTAGCCTTTGAACTTCTTTTACTTTTCGGGGTGGTCTCATATCTAGGATAGCTTTTATCTTGTCCGGGTTGGCCTCAATACCGCGCCGGTTGACAATGTACCCTAGGAACTTGCCCGAGGTGACACTGAAGACACATTTGTTAGGGTTCAGCTTCATGCTAAATTGACGCAGGATTTGGAAGACAGAGTCTAAGTCTTGTATTAATTCTTGTGAAAACTGTGTCTTGACGACCATGTCGTCTACATAACATTCTATCTTCGTGCCAATCAAGGGCCGAAACAGCCTATTTACAAGTCTTTGGAAGGATGCCTCGGCATTTTTTAATCCGAAGGGCATGACCTTGTAGCAGTACAGGCCGAACTCGATTATGAAGCTGGTTTTTTTCTCATCGGACTAGTCCATCCTGATTTGGTTGTAGCCTGAGTAGGCGTCCAGGAAGCTTAGCAACTCATGTCCCGAGGTCGCGTCCACTAGGCGGTCAATTCTGGGGAGGGGGAAGCAATCTTTTGGGCAAGCTCGGTTCAGGTGCGCCACTTGCCGTTTGCCTTTTTCTCCAGCACTGGGTTGGCTACCCAGCTCGAGTAATGGACTTCCCTTATGAAATCTGCTGCGATGAGCTTTTCGACCTCCTCGTCGACCGCCCTCCAGCGCTCTGGGGCTAAGTTGCATTTCTTCTGTCTAACGGGTCTGACTACAGGGTCAATATTAAGTTTGTGAGTTATCAGGCTGGGGCTAATACCGGGCATGTCGGCCGCAGACCAGGCAAAAATATCTAAATTTTGAAGTAAAAAACTCACAAGTTCGGTTCGTAGTGGTTCCTCGACGGAAGCACCGATCTGTAGTGTGCGAGTTGGGTCTGTAGCCGGAGTCGGGACTGCGACCGTTTCCTCTGTGGGCGAAGCTCGTTCCTCGCCTTGCTCCGTAGGACGCTCCAGTTCAAGGTCGTCGGCCACCTTGGTTTTTCCCTTCAGGGCGGCAACATAACACTTGCGGGACTCGAGCTGGTCGCTCTGCGCTACCCCCACACCGAAGACTGTAGGGAACTTCATTGCCAAATAGTATGTGGAGACCACTGCCCGCAGGATATGCGTTATTGGCCACCCTATTATGGCATTGTATGGGGAAGGGGTCGCGACCACCAGGAAATCATGGTTGACTCCGACCGCACAAGGCCATGTGTCGACTTCCACAGGTACTGTTATTTTTTCGAGGGGCCTGACTTCCTCTCCGCTAAAACCCACTAGAGGAGTGTTCGCGGGCTTCAGCTCGCTCCTCTGTAACTGTAGCTGGTCAAATGCTGACTTGAAGAGGATGTCCGCTGAGCTGCCCGAATCTATGAGTACGCGCCTGACCTCGAAGTCGCGGATCCTTAGTTTAATGACAAGCGCGTCATCGTGCGGGTAGTGGACCCCTCCCGCATCGTCTTCCGTGAAGAAGATCGGTTCTTCAGTCTTTGGTCTTTTTGGGGGGTTCTGTTCCTCGAGGGTCGCTTCGCGAACTGACGTCCGGGCCGCTGCCGAGGTACACCCTGCTACCACCGAACCTCCCACAATTACATGGATGGTTCCCCGAACTTGCCTCTCTTCCGGAGGCTGTCGCTGCAACGGTTCGGCTGGTTTGCTGCTAGATTCGGGGGCATCCTTTCCGTGCTCCCCTTGCCGACCTGCCTTATTGTTATTATTGTCTTGCTGTACAAAATTCCTTAAGTATCCGCGACGGATGAGTCCCTCTATCTCGTCCCAGAGATTATTACACTGTTTGGTACTATGACCGTGGTCTCTATGGAAACTACTGTACAAATTCTTATTTCTCTCGTTCGGATTTCCCTTTAGGCGAGGTGGCCACTTTACGTATGGGGCATCCTTGATTGTCATTAAGATTTCGGTCCGCCTCGTGTTTAACGGCGTGTAATCCGTCCGAACTGCTAGGGGAGCTCGGAACGACTGGTTCGCCTTCGGCTCCCAGGCCGGGTTTTTTCTGTCGACTGGGTTGGAGGGCTCGCCTTCCCTCTTTCTTTTCTCGTTCCCGCTTTCGGTCCGTTGGTTGATTTCTTCCTCTGTTCTCATGAACTTATCCACGAGCTTGAAGAATTCGGCTACGGTTGCGGGCTGGTTAGCTACCATGTGCCATTTGAACTCTTTGTGCGTTACTCCTCTCTTGGCTGCCGTGAGCTGCATTGTGGGGTCTAACCGCGGTATCTGTAAGCATGCTTCATTGAATCGCTTGATGTAGCCCCGGATGGATTCTCCTTCCCTCTGGACTACTCCGAAGATGCTTTCCTCTGTTATGGGGCACCGCTTGCTGGTGACAATGTGTGCGGTGAAGACCTGCACGAACTAGGCCCAGCATCTTATCGACCCAGGGGCCAGGTTCCTGTACCAAGTGCGGGCTACCCCTTGAAGGTGGTGGTGAAGGCCACGCACATGCACGATTCACTGGCCCTGGCGAGGTGCATTTAGGACTGAAAAGCGTCAACGTGGTCGTTGGGGTCGAAGGACCCATCATACTTGTCCAAAGGTGGGAGCTTGAAATCTCTGGGCAAGGAAACCGCCAGGAGTTCTGATGCGAGGGGGGAAGGAACTGAGAGAATCGGGGCAGCTCCTACCTCGTCCGAGCTCGTCTCTTCCTTGCCTCTGAGCTCTGGCAGGACACGGGTGGCAGTTCGGCGACTTCGCCGGTGCCTTCGCTGTTGAGTGGGCCTGGTACTGGCGCTGCTGGCCTCTGTGTTGCCGAGCTCGATGAGCCCGGAATGCTCGTAGTCTGCTGCCAGGGTGCCGAATCGGTTTTCCGTGAGCGGGAACTCGGGCCTGGAGCGCTGAGGTGTCGACCTTGCGGGCGAGGTTCCTGACCTGTCTGTGAGCTGCGAGGCGGGGGTGATTTTTCTCTCTCTTCGGCCTAGGGACGAGGCCTGGCTGTTAGGGGGGTTTTGGGGCCGGGAGGTTTTTCCCTGGTGGGGGCGTCCATCCTGTGGGGAGGCCTTAACCGGCCTCGGAGCAGGGTGCCGAGGTGGAAGTAGTGGTTGGTTCAGCGGCAGTTGGGGGAACTGTTGTTGATTGTGATACTGGGAGATGTTGTGCAGTACTTGGTGCTGATGGAGCTGGTGTTGCTGGAACTGTTGCATTTGGGCTTGCATTGCCTGCATGCACTGCATTAGGTCGTCCAATCGGTTTTGGCTGGTTGCCAGGGGGACGACAGTTGGTTCAGTAAAGGTTGTCTCGATAGGGGGAGGAAAGGGAATGCTCATGGCAGGAAGGTTTACGAGCGCCACTGCTTGTGGCACATTCAAGCTGGGGATCCCATCCACCGAAAGGGGGATGGTGAACTGTCCGACGCACACCACGGGGACTTGAAGTTGTTCCCTGGTGGTGTTTGTCTCCGTGCCACGTCCGGCGTTGCTGGAAGAAGCCATGAGTGTTGGGTTTTTTGAAGAAAAGAGGTTATGAGAGTTTGGAGGGAGGCTTTTTGAAGCGTTAATCCCACAGACGGCGCCAATTGATGGTGCGCAATTCGGCTGGTCTTAGCTGTCAACGACCTTGCCTCTGAACGGAATTGTTGGGAGCCTGAAATGGAGAAGATGAGGAAGCTTCGGGGGGAACCCGGTGTGGAGGCTCCGAAGCTCAAGTTAGAATCCTTCAAAGGCAAGATAAAACCAGATAGCGCAAAGTTTGCATACCTTGTTCTTAGGGGTAGGGAGCCTTTTATAGCCACCTCGTGCACTCACTCCTAAGCATCTGTCAGGTCGGGTACGATCACCTCTGGTCTCCTGCCAGTTCGGGTGTCATCCCCTCTGCTGATCAGAACCGCCACTGCTCCCTTTTGTCGGAGCCTTTTATGCGACTGGTGATGATGGTGGCAGGTGGCGGTGGTAGGTGACCGTTGAAGTGCGGTTGTCAAGCGTCAAATCCCAAGTCAGTCAAATGCACTGCCCTTGTGTACGGACCTCCTTGGTGTCAGGTATGGTACGTTTGTTCAATTTGGCGTCTCGGAGGCGAAGTGCTGGAGTGGCGAACGAGGTGAAGTATTGAGTTCGGATAGGGGAGTGTCCCGAACTGCCATGAGGCGGGCCACTTCGGGTCACTGCCTTGTGTGGCTCGGGGCCTAAGGGAGAGTTCAGGCTCCTCCTAGGGAGGTTGGTCTCCTTGTAGGGAATTCGAGCTCTTAGTAGGGAGGTCGGGCTCCTCGTAGGGAGTTTAGGCTCCTCGAAGGGAGTTCGGACTACTGGTTTCTTCCCTTTGGTGCTTGCACCCTGGGTGCGCTGTTTTAAATGCCGAACTATTTGCTTTTGCCACGTGGAGTGATTGCGAGGTTGGGCCAAATCTTTCTTCCTTAGAAGTTAAAGCTTATAAATGATAAAATAATATATAATATCTGATAGAATGTGTAAATATCTATAAAATTGAAATTTATAATCAATAAATTTTGAATTTTAAATATTAAACAAATAGTAATCAAAATGCAAAGTTCTCAAGTTATTTAAAGGGCCAATTTACAAATGGTGAAGATCAAAATCTCGACTGTTTTGGTAATGACGACCTAAAACTTGGGTGCGGACTCTAGTACCAAAAACTGCAAATAAAGCAAGTTAGAAGGCCTAGGTGGATGTATAGGGCTATAGACTCCGATAGTTAAGTCAGTAGATATTTTAGCATTGCCAGGTGGCTCCACGTTTACATAAGTATACGGGTTGACCCTTTCATATTGACGGAAACAAGGGGGAGATCGCCCCTATAGGTCAAAGGTCCATTGAGGTCGGAAAACATCTCTCAAGTTGGAGTTAGCTCGGGTCAGAATTACATTCCTCGATCAGTTATAGTTTGGAGGTTGGGCGTTACGGGTCGAACTGCTGTTTAAGCACAGTCCCACCATGTGTGATGATAAGGTGGTACAAAGTGTTCACATCACCACGTGTCGAAATGTAATTAGAGGGGGGGATTGTCCCTCATATCAATAATAAAGGAAACAACTTTATTGATTTGATATATAACAAAAATCAATAAAAATAAAATAAATTAATTAGAAAAATAACAAACTTAGAATGTTAAGTTTAGAATAATAAGATAACCTAATTAGCTCTTTTTTGTATTCAACCATCCTACAACACTAAGACTTAATTTTGAAGGAGTATAAATACAAATACTTAGAGTGCAAAATCTTATATTTTGTATTTGTACTCTGCACATTTGATTTGTCCCTACATATTTGTATTTGTATGTATTTGCACCCTATATATTTGTATCTGTACTCTTTCAAAAATGAGCCTACGAAAAATAATTTGATTTGTCCTTTTGATTTTTATTCTTCTCTCTTTTATGTGGCCAATAATTATTGGAATGATTCTTCCATATGTTTTGAATTATAAAAATGTATATTTTTATATTAAATCATTAGATAACCATTCATATTTAAGTCTTACATCAAAGTTCAAGGCTTAAACCTTGAGGCAAAATCTTTGCACATTGCTTCAAGGTGTACATCTCAGGTTTAAGCCTTACAAAACAATTAATGATGGCAAACACATTGAGTAAGCACTTGGAAACTCTTTTTTTTGTTCACACGGTTACACCTATACCCTCCCCCCAACCCAACCTACCTTGATGCAATTGTGGGAATATTTATTGAGTTCTCATTCATTGTGCTTTGAATGATGTGCCTATGTGATCTGGAAGTAGGTGGGTTCATATCTACTAATATAGTGTTTTTCCCTCCAATGTTTTTTAATTCGAGCTATTGATAAAGGTATTTTTTTAAATGATTTATCACCCTTGTTCACAGAATCCCACTCATCAAGTGATTTATGTTGTTTAGGGTTTACAATGAAGAATAATATGATGCATTAAGAAAAGTCTAAACACAAAATGAAAGCATGGAATCCAGCCGCATGTTAGGATTTGGGAACAGCTCCCCATGAATGAATTTGGAAACATTATGATTTTCTCCTAAACCCTAATAAATACAAACATACCATTAGAATCACTTAACAAGAACCTTGCATTGTTCTTCGTCAGAATTTGTTGCCATTATCTCACTGACAAAAACTGTTCGTATGTCGTGATTGGATGCAAAAGAATCTTTGTCAATACCAAAAAGTCATTCACATCACTAGTGAAGAACCCATGTACACATGTTCCGCTTCCGCACTAACTACTTTAATCAGACGAGAACCAACAATTTTAGGAATTGTTGGGTTTTTAAAGTGTAAGTGAAAGGGTATTTTAATCATACGAAAACCAATATTTTTAAGAATTGTTGTGTTTTCAAAGTGTAAGTGAAAGGGTATTTTAATCATACGATAACCAATATTTTTAGGAATTGTTGGGTTTTTAAAGTGTAAGTGAAAGGGTATGATTGTCCGAACAAATAAAAAAAGTGCAATTTTGATATTTAATCAGGTCAGCGACTGGTTCAAAGGGTAATTCGGCCTTAAACCGACTCCTCTGAACTAGTTTAAAAAAATAAGTAAAACCTAAAAAAAGTTACTGATACAGCCCAATACAGTCGTATCAATATTTTGAACCTTGCACAGAATACTAACAAATATTTATTGCAACATAAAAATTCAAGGGGTCTTTGTCGCAAATAATAGTTCAAGTGAGTATTTATCAATGACCCCATAATACAGGGGATCTTTGTAACAATTTACTTTTTTTTTTAACCATACCATACAGGGCAGACACCTTAAAATTTTATAATAAAAAAAAAAAAACAGAGAAACCAAGAAATACAGGGGAGGACACCAGTAAGCAGCCACCTTCCATGTAACGATGTAACGATGTAACGATGTAACGATGTAACGATGTAACGATGTATGAGAGTGCCAACTGACTCAATTGGTAATGTCTCTGGTCGGGTGTAGCGAAGACTTTAGGGGGGGGTGGATTATACATCAGGCCTAATATTTTGTATTATATAATATATAAAGTTAATTTTATACACAATATTATTTACTATTTTATACATAAAATTCATAGGCCTGGAATCATGCGGGCGGGGGCCAAGCCTGGCTTACAGTCCTTTATCCCAGCCCGGCATCTCTCTCTCTCTAGGATGCACGTGTCAAGGCTACCTCCAATAATCACAATGAGATGCTTTGGTATTCACTAATTACAAAACCCAACTTTTATTGGGTAGGCCTTGGAATCTTATACGAGACAAAATTGTATTGGGTTCTCAACAGGACTCAAGTATTCAAGCGAGATTCCAATGTAAGATGTCACTCCAATATTTTTCTACATACAAAAAATTGGGGCAGGGACTATCCTCGATTCCAGCACTTAAAACACACAAATTTCACGTTTCTCCTGCAAAAGCATCTCCTCACTGCATGTACAAATCACAGGGGTTCTATTTGCACTAGATGCAGAAAGCCCGGAAGCTTTACAGTGACAATCAATCTCATGCCAAAGGCCGAGTGGGGGAAAAAGCGGTCATCTCAGAATTCGATTTGCACAGATATAAAGAATCAAAAATCAGGATTATGAACAACTCAGCAAACAAGAATGAATAAGCAAAAACCCAGTAAACACCCTCCAACATAGTGGTGCTCCCACTTTTTTCCATGCATGGATCATATCATGGTTGGGGATACAAGGATCGCCTTCCGAAACAACGACGCTACTCGAGGAGTCTTGTAGATTGAACAGACAATAACCTTCTTGCTGGAGCTGGAGGTGCCAACCCAGGGATGTCCCTGATGCTTTTGTTGTTTGGGTTTACAATCTAAAATAAAGCAAAGCAGCATGATGCCAAAATCAGTGTTCAGAAATTGATTAAGCATCTGTGTGTATGCATAGAATGCGCTCATTCATGTAAAATATTATGCAGTTGAAATGGTAAAACAGTTTTTCAAGTAAATAATTACAATGACTTCATTTCCTGAAATGAATTTAAAGTGCCTTAGGCTAGTACTGCCATAATTTGGACAGACCCACTCCCACAGTCCCACTGGCATTCCCTTTTTCGGTTATTACAATAAGATGCATGAAGTTCAACCTTAAAGAATGCTATAGAAAAAATTCAAACAAGGACCATTATTCATTCAGCATCCCCAGGCACCCATCCAGGAGCATATTCTGAAGTTTCTGACTCTCTAACTTAAAAAAATACGTTGTAATGTAAAAAGAAATCCTAATATGGTCTGAAAATTCAATAATTGTTCGTTTGTTACTTCGTATTATGTTTCATCCTTTTTTTTATTGATTTATGCTTTTAAAACATGAACATTATCCTAGATTTTACACCCTTCAACTTTCAGCGCTATCCAATAAGAAATCCTTTGAGAAAGATGCTCCTAAACACAAACAAAGCACAAAACAATGCATATCATGCAACATAGTTTTGTCATCTTTTCTACAAGCAAATAAGGGTAACCAATGGGTGGATTGGGACAAAGTACCTTTACGATGATGATAGCTATAACTCCACAGACAATGATAAATAGAAAAAACATAATGCACCTGTCAGTAGCCACCTGAAAAGAAGGATCTTGTAGTTAAGAGCTGGAAATCATTCCCTAAGATAAAATGTCAGATGCAGGATACATGCAAGTGGACAACCAACCTGCCTACCAATCTCCTTCACTAGCTTGGAAGCTTTCTTGATTGAAAATTGAATTGTATCTAGGTCATTTACAATGCGGCCCATTTGTTCAGTCTGCAAAGAAGCCATTAAAAATCCTGAATCAAGGATGCTGGAGAGAGGAATTCTACCACTTTCTGACATGATTTGTTTTATGCAGAGATAGCAGGTAATTAGCCTACTTACTTGGCCCTTCAAAGTCACTGCAGTCTGAGTTCCCACTTCAACCGTTTTCTCTACAACCTGAGCCATCCTTCTTCGGGTAAGGACAGTGTTCATAAAGAAAGTCAGGATAATACATACAGCAATATAAAATTATCAATTAGTCACCTGTTTTGATCGTTCAATAGCCTGATCAGTCTCATCCATTGTCTTCCTCCCAGCATTAATAAGCTCTTGATTGGACATTGCTACAGGATAAAACAGGTCAACAACCAACCGTACATGGCTCGATCACATAGTTGAAAAAAAAAAGACAGATAGGATGTCGGCAGAAAATCAAATACATAGAAAGAGGCATTGTTTTCTTGAAGGAATGACAGAAAATTATCCTCCCTTTGTTTTTTTTGATAAATAAAGTATCCTCCCTTTGTTGTCATAGCAAAAGCCACATGCAGGGTCGGTTCAGGAGAACAACACATTTATTTCATATGTTATTCATTAACTACAGATTGAATTTGTCAAGTCATAGTTTTCAAGGCGCCTAGACGATGCTCGGTGACACTGGGGTGCCTAGTCACCTTATAATATAAAAATCTAACTTGTGGCTAGTTCCCTATTTTTATATACCATTCAGCATGTATATTAATTGAAAAAAAGCAATTCTCTTTATTAAGAACATTAAATTTCCTCTAAAAAAGTGGCAAATCATCACATCTAAAAGATAAAAACCTTTTACATATATTAATTTAATTATTTTAAAAAATAATACTGCTATAATAAGGACTTAATAGAGAATTTCATATCAATTGGTAGCTAAAGAAGGTCAACTTTATATGATAAATATTCAAGATGGAAAGTAAAATAGAAAAAACAAGGATGGAGTTTCTGTTTTATTTAATTAAAGAGAGAGAATAAGGAAAAAAAAAAACAGAACCTCTTTGATCTTTTAAATTTCAATAGTAAAACATTAAAACGAAGTATATTGATATATATAGCATATAATAAAATGTATTAACACATACATTAATAAGATACAGCAATACAAATGATATTATAAAAGATGCCTGCTTTGTCATTTTTGTCACCTAGGCGGGCGCTTAGTCGCCTGGTTGCTAAAAATCAAGGCGTTTGTGCGAGGCGCCCAGCCAAGGGTGCCTAGTCACCTAGGCGATGCCTTGACAACTATGTGTCAAGTCATAGAAATCTGCGTAGAAAACCCACAAAATGCAGAGAGAGAGAGAGAGATCAGATCTCACATGATGCCATTTGAACATTGTCCTCAGCTGCAGGGTCACTACCTCCTGGCCCCATATCAAAGAGTTCAACTCTTTTATTACCAAGGCTACTCATATACCTGCAGTGCCACTAAATTGAATAAGAATTCTTTAATAAACAAAATACTAGAGGATGGGTTCTAAGGCTAGGTAATTATGGTTTATTGAAGCAGCACATAAAATCAAAATCTCGTACAACCATTGTGGAGATAAGACAAAGCTTCGATTCATAAAAAAAAAAGGGATAAAACAAATTTTCTCTGATCTCTTCCTATTAGAAATTATATGAAAGAATATAGAATTTATAAAAGCATGCAGGCATGCTGAGGCTGGTACCTTCCTTTTGAGGGGAAAAGTAACAATGGCTAGTTATAGGGGAATCATGGAATCCATGACAGGACAAAAAGATCACTGATTTTCACAACACAAAGGCTGTACAGAGCTAGAAACTTTGTTGCCATGGTTTTCAGATAGGGAGTTGTGTCTCAGCATTTATAAATTCTATACAACATTTTTATGTTTACAGGAGTGAAATGTGAAACTTACGTTTTCCTCAAGGCAACATATGAATTTAGTTCTTTGATCTGCAATAACATAGTATATTGCATTAATTGCAGATACGAGAAGAAACAATATTCAAGTTTGCATGGAAAATGTGTTTAAGAATGAATTTCTATGTCTATGTACAAGAGGCCATACAGAAGGAAATATGAAGTACTAACCAGGGATTGTTTTCTCTCATTGAGTTGCTTATTTATCTCTGGAGAATTCCCACTCTCCTCATCTTTAAGTTCACGATCAAACTCTTTGATCAACCTGAAACCAATGAACACCATAGATCAGTTGATAGTGTACTACATATTCCGCAAAATGCAATCAAGCATGATAGGAAAAAAAGGAACCCCAGTGTCCCAAGTTTGCACATATTTGTTAGGCAGATATTAGTTATAATTTCACTCTTCAACTTTTTATATTAGCAAATGCTAATTTGTCATTGATTCAAACTTTAAATTTGCACCTATAGTAAACTGTATAGTTATTCAAACTTCTAACAGGTGCAGAACAATAAGAGAATAGAAAAAGAAGCATAGAATAATATGGAGTTGATAAAACTCACCGTTTACACTCCCTCATCTTTCCTGTGAGTTCTTCCAACTGTTTACTTTGCCGATTGGGGTCTTTGATCTTATCCAGCTTCTGAAAGCCATTTCTGCATGGAAATGAAGATAAAACATTACTATTGTCATCATAATTTTTTTTTTTTTGCAATTTATCTCATTTAATGTTATGGAATAACCGAATAAGATACAAAGCTTGTAATTAAAGAATGGAGATCTCACCATTTAAAGGCCCAGAACAGGATTATGGACAAAAGATATATCATTGCATGCCAGTAAAAAGAAGTTAAGAGCATGAATAATATTTTCATTGCCTATAAGAAAAATGCACATCTAATGTCTTCTTCTCGGCTTTCATGATTGTTATCTAATATGTCTGGTTTATGTTCCCAATGAAAGGGGATTTACTGCCAACCATGCATGTGAGGTATGCACGGTAAAGGCATCCTTGTCCTCTTACACCATTTTTGTATGGTGATCACTGGAAAAGAGATGTTTAAAAATCAAAATCTTCCCCGCCTCAACCCCCCCACCCAAAACACACACACACACACACAAAAAAAAAAAAGAGCCACTAACTCGGAATAATATATGGACTTCAGATAAATCTGGCTAGTATACAACTCTCATCACTTAACAGTGGCAATTGACAAAGCATGGGATTTGACAATGGATGTGCCTCTACTCTAGAGTTCAACTCCAAATTCTTCTATACTCCCTTAAGGGATATGAAGATTCAATCTCCCAATAATTCACATCAAGGAACCCAAACCATTTTTATTAACTGTTACTGAGTAACTTATAGAAGGCAGGAAACAATAGCCTCAATATTTGGTTGCCGTACCAAACATCATACCAATTGATCTGAGAATTTCTGAATATCTCTCCAAATGCAGGATGGCTTTTAGTCAGTGTTTCGATTTCTCACCCTCAAGATTTTACTTTCACAATTACATAACTTGCACATCACAATATCTCCATACGCTAAGAGAACCTTAACACGCCACCACATTTCAATGGAATTTCCTCTCCACAAACTCCAAACGGTGCTTTAATATACCGTACATGCAATTCATTCATCAATTTAAACAACAATAACGACTAATTGGAGTTTACCTCAAGCCCTATGCCCCTACAAACGCCAATTGTACTTTAAATGCCAATAAGACCACAAGGTTTAATTAAAGAAACCTATCTTATTGTTAGCATCTAAGATCATCGTCAACGTTAAAATTTTTTCCACGACTAGGGTTGCAACATGCTCTAGTTATGCTGCTTGTAAAGAACCAGCATTTAAACCCTTAAATCGAAGCAAAGTCGTACAAAATTCGTCACTACAGTTACAGACCAAGGCTTCAGCCAACAAAGTACCAAGGCATTTGAATGACCAGAGTCATAGCCACATAGATCATCAAATCAGAAAGGAAGCGCATAGTTAAACTCGATTAAAACGAACAGAAAAGGGAATGAATGAAAAGCTAACAAAATACAAAACAAATCGAATCGCAATATCATCTTACGCGAGAGCACGAAAATTGTCATGAATCTCGCCATCGATCTGCTCCAGCTGAGGGCTCATCTGTAACTCTGACGCCATTGTTTCCGGAACTCCAATATGGACGACTAAAAGCAAATAATTACCCGAAATTTCAACCTCAGATCATCATTGGTTTGAGAGAAAACAAGAATTAACTTGGAATTAAGATTTGAACTCCATTAGGCGACTTCAAAAGAAATACGAACAAGAAATCGAAGTCCGAAGTCAAACCCTAACCCTAGAAAATAAAGCAGAAGAGATGGAAAGAAGAAGTGAGGATTTTTGAGGGAATAACTGGGGAGTTTAGTGGAATATCAGATACTTTTGCGGGTCCTGATTCCTGACTCCTGACTCCTGACTCCTGAGGAAAGAAACCCGTTGAAGCAAGGATGATAAAGAAAGAAGGGGACTAGGGGAGAGAAGAGCCAGATGGCCGCTGGTAACAAGCCTGTGACAACTACGACCAACAACTATTTGTCCGAGAATTTGAAGAATCCTTTAATTATTATCTCTTTTTTTTTAATTTCTCGATAATATTTTATTCATGGACTTCTCCTCTCAGTTCTCACAAGTGCCGTCCGCTCTCTAAAATGAGCCGGCTTGCTAAAAACACTCACTACTGTCACCGAACTGAACGAAGGAAGGAGATTCTATATATCGCGAGAATTAGAAAGTAGAAACAGTTACTACTTAATAATAGCGCTTAAATAGTTTCATTTCATTTTATGAGCAACGCCAGCCACACGAGTCTGTCGAACCCGTACTTGCAAGCGGATCCCTTGAATACCGTGCATCGTATAGGGTTCTGTGTTAACATGTACTGTGCTACTGGCCGTACCAGATTTACGATGTGGAAGTAGAAGAAACTCTCGTGTAAATCAGTACTTGACCATTTCGTATGGCTAGCATTGTTTTATGGAGTAGGTTGAACGATAATATATGGTTATGTTGAGTTTATATTCTGTGAACCGTGAACCCACCAATCCGCATTGAACACGTCACCAGTAATGGCTTAACAGACAGGCTAAAGGAGTTATCCTGTTAAGGGCCGTTTCATTGATTGGACCAAGCACTAAAAGACAAAAAAACTCGCGAAAATCCTCAACAACACCAGATCACCGACATTTGACGAAGTTATTCCGGCAAAAAACGAATAAGCAGTCGGGAGCAGCAACATTCATTTGTTAAACTTTCATGTCCAGTGGCCAGTGGCCTAGTGGGAACAAAAAATCAGACACTCTAATGCTAGAGCTGGTTTCATTCAGTATATGTGCTTTTCTCAACTTGATTAGGAGACTAATGATGCTGATTTTAAGCTTTAGTCGTTTCAGAGTAGAGGTTCCTTTCGATTTGTAGCTTCAGTTGTTTGAGAGAGGAAGGAGGTAGGGTACCTCTAGGTTTGGAATCATTCAAAAATAATAATTATAAGAGCTCAGTTTATAGGGAAAGAAGAAGCGGTGGGAGGAACCGGGGCCGATCTAATCCAACGATCAACAGTAGAGGGCATGACTGTGGGCAAGGGGATCCGTCGTTGAAGTTGCAACAGTGATAACGTCATTGGAAGAAAAAGGGGATGGCGGAAATAGAAAGAAAGAAAGAGAGGGAAAAATAATGAGAGAGAGGGAGAGAGAATGAAAGAGAGGAAATTGATATGAAAGAGGAGAGAGAGAGAGAGGGGGGATATTGGAGATCTGAAGCCGCTACTCTGCCTCTATTCAGTGTCGCTACCGAGAAGAAGAAGAAGGAGAGTTCGTTTTTCATTGGAATAACATTGTCAGATGGCCGTTGCCTTATACATCACCATGATCTGATCTTGCTAGGGTTTCGATGAGAGGGGGGAAGGGGATTTTCGTTCATTTGAATATGGATTTGTATTTTAGTGCCTGGTCCAACCAATGAAGCGGCCGTTAACAAAGGATAACTCCATTAATTCTCGTTAACTTGTCTGACAAATCATTATTGTGACATGTTCAACGCGTATTATTGGTGGGTTCACGCTGGTGACATGTCCAACCAATGTTAACTTGGTTATATGTGGGTAGATTTCTACTTTTATACTTCTAATGGTATGAAAGTATAAAGTATAAATACAATTTTTGTTTTGGTATTTTTATTTTGAAAATAATGCTTTCCAAAATAAAAATATCATTTTTTATTTGGCAAAATTATTATATTAGTCATATGATTCATCTAATCTTATACGTGACAAAAGCAAGATTATTCATGATTAGCCATTTGTATATATCGAATATATACACACATGCCATGTGTATACGTCATGTATATGTGGCAACCACTTAGAATTAATACTTGGTTTTGGAAATGAAGTGATTTTATACAAGTAAAATGCTATATATAACATTACAGTAAACAAACTATAAAAACATTCTACTAAGCTTCAAGAATAGTTTAAGAAATGAAGAAATCGACAATAGTGATTCTAGTGGCAGTAAACATGCAATAAATATATCATTAAGTTTGAAAATATTGCATGAAATGGAGAAAAACATTAAAATAAAGGGGAAAATATGAAATCAGGATCCATACTTATGATTTCGATGAAGACTGTGCTTCTAGCGGTGATTTTCGATGGCAATAATAGTAAAAGATGGGCGACAACAAAGCAAGAACCCACAATGGCAAAGTGGTTAAGGCTTGAAGACAACAAGTGAATGGAGCAGTCTTGATTGAGGGGTTTTACTTAAAGGATGATTACACGTAAAATAGAAGCAAAACTTTCTTCAAGCTTTTGAGAAATTTCATACTTTTAAAAAATATAAAAGCCAAAGTAGGAAGGTATTTTTTGGACTTTCATACTTTATCCAAACAGCGCATATGATGTACTTTAATCAACGAATTTGATTTGAAATATCGTCCAGAGGCATCACCTATTCACCTAGCTCACCGGGCCGGTCGGGCAGTGGGTTGAATAATTAAGATCGGCTTTGTCATTTTATGTTGGGATTGATTAACGTGAATGTTTGATATCTCGATAAATTCACGAGAATAATTTCCCGAAATTTTCGGTGAAAGTGACTTGAACTCACGGCGCATCCCAGAAAAGCACCAACTCACCAAGGGAAGGGTTGGCGCAGTTTGGCACTAAAAGTAAGGGCGGGGTGGGGTGGAATGCGCTGTCAAACAGGCGACGGCTCAACGGCCATGTGGGAAGTGGGCCCCAACGAGGAGATGCGTGTGTTTTTTGCTCATTTTGCTGTTGGTGGAAAGTGGAAAACCGCCTTCCCTTTGGTCTATCATCATCTTTTCTCTTCAATAACGCTGCAAACGGTATGTCGGTATCCCATCCGTTTGTCTGAATTATATCGGTTTATAATTAATGTTGTTTTTTACTTAAATTATTATAAGTTCAAGTTTTATTAATGTCATTTTTTTTATGAAATACAGTATCAAAGTCATCTTGTATTCATTTTATTAATAATATATTTATGATATTTTGATTTTTTTAATTTAATTTATTAATACTATTCAATATTGGGCTGCAATCCGAATTCAATTATTGTATTTTGGGGTTACATCTAATTTATTCAATTATAATCTAAGTTGTGCAGCGAGAGTGGCCAATTTCTTTTTCTCTAGATAAATTTGTATTTTTTTTGTATCTTATTGCCAATTTTTATTGGTTTACTATTATTTTTTAGGTAAAATTATAAAAAAAATCCTCTTATAACAATGTTACAAACTACCTTTGTGTTTTGACCCTAACAAAGGCCTCCTCTATAGTTTTAAGAAAAAAGAAAAGTGTAAATACTTCTTTTTCCTTGGCTCTTAACAAAGAGATTAAAGTTACCAAAATACCTTGTTAATGCATTGTCATACATAATTTAAAGTTTAAACTTTACTATCCGCTAATTTATTTTGCTAGGCAACTTTCAAAGAAAAATTCTCCTTACCTTTGACAAATGTTAACATTAATGCATTGTCATACATAATTTAAAGTTTAAACTTTACTATCACTAATTTATTTTGCTAGGCACTTTCAAAGAATAATTTTCCTTACCTTTGACAAATGTTAACATTAATGCATTGTCATACATAATTTAAAGTTTCAACTTTACTATCCACTAATTTATTTTGCTAGGCAACTTTCAAAGAATAATTCTCTTTTGACAAATGTTATCATTAATGCATTACATCAGCATTTTTATTTGGAATACTGACTAAAGGAAGGTATTTGCACATTTTTTCAAAACAATAGAGGAGATTTTGTTAAGGTCAAAACATTGGGGAATTTCATATGATTGTTAGAAAAACCAATGAGGTCTTTACAATTTTCCTTATTTTTAAATGAAATTTAAATTGATTTTAAAATAATTAAACTATGATTAACACTAATATTTTTATTAAAATTTGAAATTAGTAAAAATTGAATTTATTTAAGTATATTAAGTTTTATCAAATTTAAATTCCTTCTAAAATTTAACTAACTATACAAATTTTTATTTTTTAGTGGAACTTAAGTTGGTTTTAAATTAATAATTTGTAATTATAAAACTAATAATTGTTATATAATTTTGTATTAGTTTTATATTAATTTTAAATTGACATTCGTTTTTAATTTATTTTATTCCTTTTATTAATTAAAATATTTTTATTATATTAATAAGAATATTTTTATCAATAACAATAATTAATAATTATTTTTATTTTATTTAAGTAACTTAATAAATTATTTTTGTTATGGTTAATTACTTTTTATTATTTTCAAATAGAGTATAAATGGATTATAATTTTAAATGGAAGTAGATTACTTAGTGCAATAATATATCCTTGAATATCTCAAATTCAATATAATTAAATCAAGCTGTGCTCTATGGTTTTTTGAATTGAGTTATGTTGTTCAAGTGCAATAAGTCAAGTTTAATTGAGTTTTGTTGTTCAATTTTAAAATTAGAAAACTCAAAAAAAATAAGGAAAAAAAAAAGATAGGTGCCTTTGAGAAGAAACTAGAAAAGTGATAACTGACTTTCAAAATAAACCATAGAGCAGGAAAGTGCTATCTTCGCACATTGCATTTTAAATACAGTTACTTAAATTATTATAACTGCAATCTGAATTCAATATAAATCAAATTTGGATCTGCCATTATCCCGTTTGATTTGAACCATTTGTAGCCCTACTCTTCAGTTCTTCTTTCTATCAAGGAGAGTAAACATCCCTAGGCCATTTTGATCATTGCCATTTTAGGATGGTTGAAGTTCAGCAACTTCTGGTTGTCTACGTGTAAGTCCTTGTTTGGGAGGGTTGATGTGCAATAGCTTTTGGATTTTCAAGGTGTTTGCATTCAATACAAAATTACAAATGATTTTAAGCTATGTTATGTGAAAAATTGGGAGAATCCAAATAGGTTGTGAGTCATTCATTTTTAGGCCCCATTCATTTTCAAGTAAAACATTTATTTGAGTAAATGCATTTACGTGCTTCCTAGGTAACATTTAATAAGGTAATTGCATTTACCTATATTTTCTTTTTCCAAGTAATTTTTTTTTGTTTCCATCTTTAACCTTATACCTTTTTTGTTTTTAGATCTATTTAATAAGCATTTTGCCTCAATAAATGAAGTAAATTTATTCATCTAGGAGAAGGATTAGACTTTCATAAGTAAATTGCTAAAAAACGTATTAATAGGAAAGTTGTTTTACATGGATTCTGAAGAAAGGGTTAGGATCCATCATATGGATGGCCGAAACATTCTATATGGTTTGGCGAAATTTTAAAAATTTCCTAATCCTTCCGGGAATCGAATTCCCTACATTTTGAAAAATTGCATTTTTCAGGATCGGTCTTGCACTGAACCAGACCAGATTTGAAACCAACCAAAGAGGAAGATGTATATCTGATATGAAACCACAGACGCATATTCCAAGGTGGAAGTTCATGCCCAAATCAATTCTAAAACTAGCCTCCACTGAAGATAGCGTAGTGTACTCAGAGAAGTTGGTTCAACAATGTAGTTTTCAGGAAAATTGCAATCCAACTACTTTGATTGAACTGGGGAGGTGAGCACGAAATTCCTTTAGATTTTTCTTGCAAAATTTAGAAGAAAACTGATCTCTATCAATCCCAAAATAGTTGTGGTCGAACTAGGGTTTATTGGGAAACAAAAAAGAAGAAAGAGAGAGAAAGAGAGAGAGAGAGAGAGAGAGAGAGAGAGAGGAGAATTTAAAAGTGTTATTGTCTAGTTTGCCATATTTTTCTTTTATCTCTTTATGGAGCACTTCTCCTAATCAAATTAGGAGATTATCCAAATCTAATTCGGACATGAACTTTATTAAGAGATAAGCCTTATCTTCTTAAGATGATAGGTGCTCCATACCCATTTTCAAACCTAGATTTGCCCCATGTCACATGACAACTTATCCTGTCAGGTGACAACTTAATTAATCATATTAATTATGGGCTTTAGGCCCATTAGCTATAAGGCTCACGATCCAAGGGTGTTGCATGACCAACTTAGGCCTGATTTGTATGGTGTAGGACCCCACAATGACCTCACATGAGTCCACAAGGGTTTGGCCCAACCTTTGTGAAAAGGCCTGACCAAATTCAATGCTAAACACAGTGAACCCCTGAGCACATCACTATGGGCACAAAATGGGCCCAACATTTACACTTAAATTATCATTGAATTCAGCCATCCTATGAAGACCCAAGGATAATGGATTTAAGTAAAATAAAATCATCATGTAGTCAGCACTGTAATGGTCTCTTACACTTAACATCTCGTTCCATAATGATCAAACACTGTTTGACAGGGAAGGACCTCTCCCTTGGCTGCAAAGGGCAATGTTACGCTCTTTGTCGATGGTTTAGGTTTCCATCAGAGAGAGTATAAGCCCTATCATTCACTTTGTCTAACAAAGGGGCCGATCTTATCACTATGATCACCCACTCAAATGAATTCTCAGACTGCCTCAATATACCCAGGTTTTGACCCTCAATGGATCTCACTGATTGGCATATCAAAGACAGCCCAATCCAACACCTACTGCAGTACCATAATCAAGTTTAGGGGTTATGTGTAACTTTATAGTTTTGCCCATCAATTTCCAAAGTCTAAGGCATAACTGAAAAATGGTCCGGGTTCAGTGTTTCAACTAAACACACACTACATGTGCTCTGGGTCTAACCCTAGCAGCTGAGACAAGCTGCGTCAACTTCTTTGGTAGCACATCAATGTCAGCCTTAGCTGGATAAACTCCCCAAGTCTATTCAACGATTGTGAGCATTCTAAACTAACGTGAGTCTCATAAGTGTCCAGTTTAAGGGGTAATTTTATAGAAACATACCAATATCAACGAGAAACAATAATGTACTTTTATATATTTACAATAAATGTATTTGTACATTAATCTGATTGGAGCTAAGGGCATTCACTGTCTAATAGACTCCATATTTACCAATAAAAAACATCGGAAAGTTGACTGATTCCCCCCACCCCGCCCCCCAAAACTTATCGGTACATGAATGGATTTTGGCTTATCTACTTCAATCTCTTTAGATAACTTATTTGGAACCAATATTTTTGAACCACCTTTGACCTGGGCGGTCGGACCGTTCAGCCTGGAAACCATCTAGGCAAACAAGTTCCTAGCCATAAACTGTTGAATTGGTCAATGACCCGTTACCCAGGTAGTCAAACCATTGACCATTCAACGGTTTTGACCATTATTTTATTTTTTGTTAGAACAAATCGTCCATTCAAACCAAACGATCAAACTGAATAAAGGTGGCCATAACCGTTATGGTTCCGAGTTGGTTTTTGAAACCTTGTTTAGAACAACTTAAAGCAATTAAACCAACTTAAACTGATTAATGTTCAGCTCAGCCCTTTCCAAACAGGCAATAAAAAAATCCAAAGAGCCAAATGGGTTGTCAATGTGGGGGGCTGTTCATGCTAGGCTCTTTGAATAGTTTATTTGGAGAGCCTTGCCAAAATTATCTCAAACTTGTCTAATTTCTTAGGCAGCTAAATGTCAATAAACCTAGCTTATGCAATTTGATGGAACTGAGTCAAAGTGTATCTTCAGCTTATCCCTCTCAAATTGACCCATGATGGTACCAGTGTTATTGAAACTCAGACCGAATTGGACGGTTGAATTAGTGATTCAATGACCCAATGCCTTTCTAATGCCGGCTAAATGGTAGTTTTCATGGTTTGATTAAGGCTAAATATCCAATTAATGTGACCTGGCGAGCATTTCAGTTTTATGTTCATTCTAAGTTTTACAATATCACTTACATCTTTGTCACATAATGTCAATACTTGATTTGGCTTCATTATAGACCATAATAATTAATTCAGGATTTTTTAAGTTAATCCAATCATTCTACAGTAAAAAGGAAAATCAAAATCTAAACATCTTTTTCATTCTTGTGAGAGTTTTTAAACCTCAAAATTTACCATTTACTTTCAACATTCCTTACAGTGGAAGGTTTTAATGATAAAAGCAATTCTTGTAATTTGAGCCAGAATGGACTGGTACCAGCTCAATCAAATTCTCGTATAAATGGTTTCCAAACAGGGGTACTCCGTGGCTCGTTAAAACTTAAAAAGCACAGGAAACACCAGTAGGACAGTAGCACAATATATACATAATATGTCAATAGATAATAAGATATGCATACTATTACTTTTATACACGCCATTTGGAACGCCCACTCTAACGTTGGCACACTGCTCGTAATAGGACCTGTTCCTTCCGTTAATTTCGCATTGTATATTGATCAAAGCAACCATTTGGATAACTATTCGATCATCCTAGCACAGAATTTGGATATGTTCCTCACAACGATTTTACAAGTACATTCTCACACATTGGGAGCATTTCCCGTAAAGAATAACATATAAATACGGGAAATGTTTTCAGTATACGGTGGGATGTATCTGTGGGGTTGGTGTGAGGCGCCATGTTTGAGGAGCAGATCTGGTCTCGCTAGCACATCCCTATAGTTTAATGTAATTATCAAAACATATTCCTTCATTTTGTGTTTCACTTAAGCTGTTTTTGGTTTGAAGGAAAAAGTAGGGAAATGAATGGAAAGGTAAGGAAATCTATACCAGCTTTGTAAATGTTTTCTTACCTTCCCCTACTTTTTCCTTCAAACCAGACATAGCCTTAGACACCCTAGGGATAGGGATATAATTTGGGTGGATCCAACCCACAATTTTATAAGGGTTGGACTTGGAATTTTTGGTCCTTATGTTGTGTTTGGGCCCAAAGTCTAGGTAGCCTGAATCCAATTTCGCCTTATCTCAACCCGAGCCTGGCCTAATTATCTACATGCATATATGTATATATAGACACTATGCATACATGTATATCAAATTATAGTGTGGATTAGACTTGACCTTGGGCTTAAACCTTATGATTGGGCCTACGTTGAGCTAAAATCCAACCCAACCCACTCAACTTGTACCACTAGCTAAGACATTCTCTCTACTTTGCAATGACAACTGCTTTACTTGTTATTAGTTCCCTTCGATGGAAGTGTAAAATGGCATTTTGGCCTTAATGTTTATTAGCCCAAAACAATTTATCAAAAAAAAAAAAAAATACAAATATTTATACAGTGCATGCCAAAATTTTGGTTGAAATCCAAAATTAACTACAGATATAAAAGTGGCTTGTCATATGTGTATATGACTTAACTAATTAGAACACTCTCTACGGTTGTGTTTAGGAAGAACGCAAATACAGAACCGATGCCAGGCATATTTGTAAACTTGGTTCGGATTTGCAATTGTTTGGCAAGAACACGTCTTATAATGAAAGTAAATTTGTTTTTATTAATGTTTTCGCAATTAAAATGAAAGCAAAGTTTTGCACTCATTGACAGTGTTGGATACATTAAAAACTAGTCTACTCATCATCAATTGACATTGTGGTTGCAATCAATAAGCGTCGTCAAATCATAGGGTGTTCAACAACATGATTGTTTGGGTTGATATCACAAAATTTTTTCCTTTTCGTCCGAATCACCCGTGAACAAAATAAGATACCACACATCTTATACATAAAGGGTCTCACTTTATAGCGGGTCCCAATTTTATAATGAGATATGCAATGTTAGATGAAGTTGATAGAAATTAAAAAGTATTTTGTTGATAAAATATCTCAATTTTCTCTCTCTCTCGCTCTTTACTTGCCTTATCCGCAAATTAAGATGGTTTTCAACAACATGCGTGATTGATTTTGTGAAGCACTTAGAAAACTTTGCAATCTCTATCCCATAAAATACTCTCAAACTAACCTTAAAATGATTTAAACGAAATTGTAAGACAAGCTGTCAGAACGTGGTGATTTTCTTTTTTATTAGAAAAGAGTTAAAATGTGCCACGGCGACGACCAAAGCAACGTCAACATGGCGTACGTGGTGATTCAATCACAAACAACTACAAGAGATAATTAATGACTTTGTGGTTGGAATTGTAGTTATTTGTTGGGGTTTCGGATATAGTAGGCAACGTCAACATGTCCAATTAATGTGTCTTTCATTTAAACATTTTTGTTCCGTTAAGATAGAAATTATCTATTATTTTATTATTTTTGTCAAAATAATTAAAAATAAAAAACAATGTAAGAGGAAAATCTAAACGAGAACGGGTCCGGATGTAGTAGGCGCGTTAGGTTAGCACAATGAGTGAGAACGTAATAGCTACGTGACACATGTCCCAATTAATGTGCCTTTCATCCAAATGTTTTTATTTTGTTAAGACGAAAATTATCTATTATTTTATTATTTTTGTCAAAATAATTAAAAATAAAAAACACTAAAAAAGGAAAACATAAACAAGTCCCAATTCTCAACACGTTTAGGTTTTCTTTTTTCATTGTTTTTATTTTTAATTATTTTGACAAAGATAATAAAATAGTAGATAATTTTTGTCTAAGTTCAGATGAAAATCACATTAACTGAGACATGTATCACACAACTATTACGTGCTTATTCATTGTGTTTACCTAACGTGCCTACTACATCCAGATCCATTTGTTGGTGGCAATAACTATTGACTATTATTTTACAATTAACCCACGCCACGAAGGTCATAGCTGACATGCAAGTGCAACGGGACAACGAGCTATCCACGTGGCATTGTTAGACTTTTAGTGGGCTGTCCAACAAATTAAAATGCATATGATTTTGACATACTAGCATTTGCCTAAACTAAAATTAAGTTAGTGAATCGAAGGATCCGATTTATATCAAAACTAGTGTCGTCACTCGCCACGTGATAAAGTTTATGCTTTTCTGAGCACTTGTGGGGTAGGAAATTTGACTAAAAGCTCGAGCTAGAGATTAGATTCTAGAGGGTTCTTTCACGAGATGAAAAGTGCTAGAGAGGCTGTAGTGGGTTCTTGCACGAGATGTGCGAGGTCTGAATATGTATAAATTGCTTGTAGTCTTGTAGATGATAAAACAAAATTTGATTGTTTTGCAACAATACAATACAACCTTTGCCCATCTATGACTATGGAAGCAGCAAGAGAAATGGGTGAAAGCATGTAAAAAAGTTTGCACATGATACTACGTATTAAAGAAATGGGATTCAGTCAGTGCAAAGCCCGTTCAAACAATCATCACAGCCTTGCATATTCCCAATACAAGAATGTAAAGACTGTTCGTGTTCGAACAGGTCTTGCACTGACTGAAGCCGATCTCCATATTAAATTAGTGGTCATCATATATAAAATTGGGTCCAATAAAAGTTTGGAATTAAGTGGGTCCCATGTGTTTACAAAATATTTCTCTGAAAAATTATTGCAGGATGGGCTGCTACTAAATTTAATTGGGAGAATAAAGGTTCAGTCCAGGGTCAGAATTTTTAGGTTCAAAGTACAGTTGGGTAGGTATTAGCTCGAAATTATTGTCAATTTATGGATGGGTATTAGTGTATATGTTATGGGCCCGGGCGTAGAATCTCGTCATGGGGCGGTTTGTTGGGAAAACTCCTTGCCTTCCCCTTGCCTTCCTTTTGCGAATTGACCCTATGGTGGCGGACTGAAGGGTGATTTATTCAAGAGATCACCTAACTCTCATTTTTCTCTTCTTGACTGAAAATTCGATACCTTTATTGAATAAATCAGCTCCTTAAATAGGAGATTACTGGAGGGTTTCCTTCTTGTATTCGGCTAAGGTAGTCCCTCTCTTATCGCAACTTAAACTTCTATCGAAACTCAAACTCCTACTTCTAAGGGGAACACAAAAATAGGGGATAAGGGAAAGGTACAACTAGCATGTGGGCCCCGCTCTACCGTTGACGCGCGCGACCCACCTTGCTGCTGTTGTGAGGTGCGTGCTGCTGCCGTGTGGTGCGTGCCGCTGCCGTGCGGTGCGTGCCGCCTTTGCCGTGGCACGCTGCCGGGCAGTGCGTGCCGCTAGGCGCGTTACTGCCTGTGGTTGCGATGCAGCGTGTTGCCGGGAGTAATGTCCACAACATTACACCCCTCCTGGACAATGAGCTTGTCCTCAAGCTCGAGGTCGGGGTAGGCGTTGTGCAGGTCGGTCCATGGAATCCAAGTGGCCTCCGCTGATGGTAGTCCGTCCCAGTCTACTAGAACCTCGAAGGTGCCCTGATTGATGCGTGACCGGACAAGAGCTCTAGGTTGGAGGATGGGTCTGCCGTCCTTGAGAGGGGGTAGAGGAGGCACTTGCGTTGGGGGAGTCCCTGTAAAAGGCTTTAGTAGGGACACATGAAAGACATCGTGGATTTTGCTATGCTTGGGCAATTCCAGTTGATAGGCAACCTTCCCGATCTGTCGAAGAACTTTGAAGGGCTCGTAAAACCTTGGGGTCAACTTTTGGGGGCCCCGTCGCCTGAGGGAGAGCTGTCGGTAGGGTTGGAGCTTTAGCCAAACGAACTGTCCTGACTGGAAGGTGACCTCGCGGTGGTGCTGATCGTAGGCTATCTTCATGCGTGCCTGTGCCTGCTGCAACCGTAAGGAGTCATGCCAAGGGACGAGTGGTAGGATGTGTTGTAGCAGTATTTGGCCCAAGGAAGGCAATTCACCCAGCGTCGTGGTTGGTCCCCCACGAAGCAACTGAGGTACATTTCTATGGTGCGATTGACAACCTCCGTTTGTCTGTCCGTCTGTGGATGATAGGCGGAGGAAAAGGCTAGGGTCGTGCCCTGTAATCTGAATAGCTCCTTCCAGAAGGTGCTGGTGAAGACTGCATCCCTGTCACTGACGATGGTCTCGGGCAGCCCATGTAGGCGGAAGATGTGTGTGAAAAAGGCGTGGGCCACAGAAACTGCGTTGTAGGGGTGGGACAATGGAATGAAATGAGCATATTTTGAGAAGCGGTCCACCACTACGAATAAGATGGATTTCCCTCCGACTTTAGGCAAGCCTTCAACAAAGTCCATAGAGATATCGGCCCAGATTTGCTTTGGGAGTGAAAGGGGCTACAGGAGTCCTGTTGGGTGTAAGTTCTCCCACTTTTGTTGCTGACATACGGAGCAGTTTTGGATGAAATCCCTGACCGAGCCTCGCATACCATGCCAATGGAAGTCTGCACGGACGCGGTGTAACGTCTTCTGCACCCCTTCATGGGTGGCGTTGTGGATGCTAGCGAGGATAGCTGGAATCAAGGGACAATCTGTTGGGAGATATACCCTTCCTTTGTACAGCGCAAGTCCCTCGTGGATGGTCCAGTTTGGTTTGGTTGTGCCCGACTGTAACTCTTGCATCAGGTCTCTCCACGTTGGTGATTGGGGCAACACGCTCCTTAGGTCCTCCAGTAGGGTCACGCGGGGCTGGGAGACCGCGCAGAGGTGCGCCGTGTCCTCTTCACGCCTGGACAGCGCATCAGCGGCCCGGTTAGAGGCTCCCGCCTTGTGGTCTACGCGGAAGTCAAATCCTAGCAGCTTGCTTGCCCAGTGCTGTTGGGGTGGAGTAGTAAGCCGCTGTTCTAGAAGGTATTTGAGGCTGTAGTGATCTGTCTTGATAATGAAGGGTCTTCCTCACAAATACGGCCTCTAGTGCTAGATGGCCTTGGCCAGTCCGATCAATTCGTGCTCGTAGGCCGGTAGCTTGAGGTGCCGATCTGCTAGTTTGCGGCTAAAGAAGGCTATGGGGTGCCCTTTCTGTTGCAGTACTGCTTCGATGCCTATGCCAGACGCATCACATTCTACCGTAAATTCTTGCTCAAAGTTTGGTAGTTGCAGCACGGAGGTAGTGGAGAGTGCGTCCCTTAGGTTTGTGAAGGCGGTGTTAGCTGCTTCATCCCATTGAAATGCATTCTTCTTCAACATCTTGGTCAATGGGGCCGCCAGGAGTCCATAGTCCCTTACAAACTTGCGGTAGTATCCCGTGAGCCCCAAGAACCCGCGGAGAGCCCTAATGGTCTGCGGCTTGGGCCACTCCCGGATGGCTTGAATCTTGGAATTATCTACCGAGACTCCTTCCCTGTTGACTATATGGAGGAATCCAGAGAAGGAAATGAATCCAAATCCACCAGTTGGAAATTCAGCTATTAACCGAACTCCTCTATTAATCTATGGAGGAATCCAGAGAAAAGGAAATGAATCCAAATCCGCCAGCCAAAGTGTGTGATTATAAGCCACATATAGGGGCTATTTAGTTCCATTATCATTTATTAACGTTTTATACGACATCTTCCTTGAAAAATATTTTTTAGCATTTTTTAACAGTTTCTCCCGATACATGATTTTTATACAATACGAGAAAAACATTTATTTAATCAACGGTTTAATTAAATTATATTTTAAATTCCATTAGGAAAAAAATGCTTATATATCTTTTCAGATAAACAGCAATGAAACCAAACACAATAGAGCTAACACCAATAACAAGCCCTGATGCTATTTGGAAATGAACCTTGGTTAGAAATATAATATATGGATTAGTGAAATTAGATTCTTTGACAAGTTGTATGCCCAGTCAGGACCACGAGTTGTCCCTTGTTGTGGGGTGTGGATCATGCGTGGATATAGATTCTAAAGTAATTACAGGGATTTAACTCTTCAACTTGGAAATTGGAAATACCACCAAATAAAATCTGTAAGCTTGCACTACAGATTCCGGAATCCACAAAAGGAGCTAATGACTTAAAATCCATGAATTCCATGACACAACCTATTTGTAGGACCGTGACCTAGTCGTTTTGGCATATTCTAAAGGTACACACCACCCATTTGTCAAAAGTTCACTGTGGAGTGTATTTGAATCATCCATCTTTAATTTGTGTGACAAAAGGCGACCTCCTGGCTCACTTTTTTTACTCACATAGATATATGTACCTTTCTTTTTCACATTCTCTCTCTGAGCAAATTAAGGTTGTTTCTAATTTCAACTAGTTCCATGGTATATGGTATAGTATAAAAAAGGCCACGTACCTAAAACACTTTTATCACTCATGAACTTGAATAGAATGCTCCAATTGGTTGGTTATCAATTTGTTGGATACTGGTAGGGAGGATACCTTTTTAAAATGGAAGCCAGTTTGCCAAACTCAGTGGACATTTCCATGTATTGTGTTTGGGAAATAATTATGGACAGTGTATTGCATATTGCAAACAAGTTAAATGGGAAATCCCTTTCCAAGCCAAAATGAAGAGAAAGGGGGGAAAGTCGGAAAGGGGCCTAGAGCTGACCCATTGTTGCCCAACCAAATACCCGCTTGGTATTCACTTAGCATAATGTGACGTATGGAAAAAAACGAACAAAACAAATGTTACCAAAATAGAATATACCCTTAATCTAAACAAATGTCACCACAACCACTTTAGTTAAAAAATTAAATGCAATGTTTTAAAAAATGACCCTCGAGCAGAACCGTTTTGCAACTGGTTTCTGGGTTGATGGTTTAACTTTTTGGTTTGAATAGATAGTTTATTCTAAAAATAAAAATAAAATAAGGGTAAATTACAAAGATCTGCCTGTACTATGATCATGAGACAAAGACCCCTCTTAACCGTTAAGTTAAATGACGGAATGCATTAAATTATCAAAATACCCCACTAATTTTTTCTATTTTCTTTTTTTGCCCTTTTTCTCTTAAAACCTATTTAATCTATTATTTTCCCTTTCTTCTCTTCTTTTCCCCTCCATCACCGTCCTTTCTCATCCTTTCTCTCTCCCAACCCTTCGAAACGAAAGGACGGAGGAAACCCATTTCTTATCTTCCCTTTCTTCTCTTCTTCGTTTTTAATCTCGTCTTTATAGCCGTCATCGACGATGCGGCGATCATGGGAAACGGCAATGCTTGATAGCCCAACAACAGATGTCTGCCCATATCACCGAGAAGATCGCCCAAGGTTGTTTGGTTGTAGTATGGGGAAAGACTAAGAGAGGCAGAGAGTTGGTATGGTTGCTTCACCGTCAGGATTGTACCGGGAAGCAAATACTACGTCGTCATGAGGAGAGGCGGAGAGTTGAAAATACTAGGCAAATACTACGGATTTCTGTGAAACAAATGTCTCTTTTTTTCATTCCCTCTATAAATCTGCCGGCGCAAGATATGGATTTCTATAACTAGCTCACTACCTCCGATTGACTCAAGGCGATTTTCCTGCAATCTGAGACAGAAACCAGCGAGTGAAGATGTCACTGAAGCAGGACTGTGGTCACCACCACCATTAGAAGTGGAAGAAGCAATTTTCCTAGTGAGTATTCATCGTGATTTTCGTATTCGTCATTGTAATTCTGTTCGCCATCTTCCTTGTATGGGCGATCCTCCAACCCTCCAAAAGCGGTTCGTTTCGTATTCATCGTGATTCTTGAGTGTACTGTGAACCCACAAAAGTGGGACTCTGGTTCATCCGCTGAGTATTGACCAACCCACAAAGAACGCCAATTTGATTTGAAAACGTAAATGTAAAATAGAACAAAACAACCAACAGGGTTTAAGTTTTTTGTTTACCTATCATGGTCGCAGACGACTTGGTAGAGGAATTGAGCATAGTTTGCCAAGATGAGAGGGTTGCCGGGCTCTTGGGACAAGGCCAGCCGATACATGAGTTCTGTCCTCAAGTAATCTGTCTAGTCTTTCGGTTCAATCTCCTCCTTTATCGGTGAAACGAACCGTTGCATTGTCTCATGGTCCAGAGCCTCATCTCTCATGCTCGCTTGCATTCTTGATGCTTCCTCCAAAATTTCATTCCATAGATTCACCTCTTCTGCACTTGTTGTCCCCTTCTGACTTTCTAATTCCATAATTGTTTCCGACTCCCCACCTTCCAGTGTCGACATTGGCTTCCAAAAAGATGACACCCGAGATATCTCATTTGGCACAATGGTTCGATTCTCGTTCCACGATGATGAACCATCGAATCATTCATCACCATTAGTCCCACTGGCCACCGGGCGGACCTTTCCACTCCACCATTACTTCCCTCCACGAAGGTGCTCTTACCAACTGAAGATGAAATAGAAAATGTCTTAATTGTCGAACCATCAAACTTGGACTGCTTTTGATTCCTGATGTCAGTCATCGTTACAGTTTCCACCGTAGCGCTCGAAGATCTCGACGCCATTGTTGGTGCTGCAATGGTGGTGTTGTGACCCATCGAGTACACGGTGAAGTTGGCTAGAAGGATCATGACGTAGACCATGAGAGTTGGCGTGTGTGAAAACACCTATTGAAAGAGACACACGAACGAAGCATGCATCTCCTTCTACACTCGATCCATAATCCATTGCAGATCTTCGTAGAAAAGGATCTCCCGCATTTGCAAGGCATAACTGTGAAGCTCTCGGATGATGAATACCATGGAAGAGAAGGTCTTCTTCACGGAGCAATAAGCGGATTCACCAGCTTCTCTGAAGCCTTCTTGCCATTGCCTCTTCTTCTTTATCATCCGAAGGGACAGGGGAAGATCAACATTGTTCGCCTTCCACTGTATGCTCGACGGGAAAATGTCATCCCTTTCCGGCTAGTCGGGGGTTATGGACTGATCCCCATCCACGGAGTCTCTACGGAATCAAGAAGATTTGAAGGGGAAAACGGTATGGGACTCTGTACAGGGTTTATGATACTACTCATTCTGGGTAAATCTTCATTGAAGCAACTATTGTTGCTTCTGTTTTTTCATCCTTGGAATTGCCAAATCAGGATCGAATGGCCATTTGGCTGTAGTATTTGCCTGCCTGTACTAGAAGCCAATTACCGTTTGGCTATAGTTGGGATCAAATGGGTTCAATCCCGATGCAGTAGTATTTTCAATTCATTTTCAAGGGTAGTATGGGAATTAAAAAATATTATAATAGTCTTTTTGGATGGAAGGCTAATGGAAGGGGGTCTTTGTCTCACGGTCATAGTACAGGGGGGTCTTTGTCGCAAAACAAAGTATAGGGAGTCTTTGTCATAGACCCCATAGTACAGGGGGGTCTATAATTTACCCTTAAAATAAATAATGGCCAAAAACCGTCGAACAGGTCAAAGATTTGACCACCTAGATCAATGAATCATTGACCGATTCAATGGTTTTTGGTCAAGGGCCGGATTTAGGATAAAATGGAACTGATTGCCTAGATGTTTCTCGGGCCGAACAATCTGACTGTCCAAATCAACAATGGCTTAAAAACCATGATTGAATGTAACATGGGCATCTTTTTAACACCATTCCGTTGCATGTGTATCTTTTACTCTTTACAATATTTTAGAATGTAATTTTGGATGATTTGGCTATCCACTTCGAAAAAAAAGAGAGCTATGTGGCAATCCTGATTTGGAGGGATCGAGTAAGGGAAAAGTGAGAAAAGGAAAGAGTAAGGCATTAATGCAAATCCCAGAAAATGAAAAGTTTTTAGTTATTCGAGAAAAAGGGCTTCAGAAGGGGTTGTGATAAGAGAGTTAGAAGACTCTAACTTTGACTCGGAATTGCAACTAGCCAAGTCTCGAAGAAATTGAAATTGGCAAGGTCGGGGAATTGGGGTAGGCTAGGTGTTGACTGGGAAGGTAAACTAAATATGGAGGAGGAAGAGGATGAAGAGGACTGTGATTTGAACAAGTTCTTGGCTGACAACTTAGAAGAACAAGGAGGAGAGGAGGAAGATGATGATAGGGAAGAGGCTGATGAAGGCATGGACTTGGATGCTCTGAGCTGCATTAGAAGGAGAGCGGGATTGGATGGCACGCAAGGCGAGGAGGTATGTTCTAACTTATCCCAAAATGTATTCCCTGTTTGTTCTATTAAGAATACTATAGCAATGAATGTTCTTAATTACATATTAGACTAGTACTTAGGGAGTAAACTATTAAGTGATAAGGTTTGTAATAGGTGGGAAAGGTGGGAACTTAACAAAATTAAAAATCGGTTAGCAGCCCATCTAATCAGTACAAAATTAAGAAAATTGGGTCGGGAGTTGTTGGGTGAAAGTCTTCAATGATCTAGAATCACTAAGGCCTTAAAAAGAATCCTCAAAGTAAAAGAGACCAAAAATAGGCTCCTTGTTAACCATTTGGTAAATAGATACAGAAAGATCAATAAGGCAAAGGAAAGTCAAAATCAGTTAGAACTGCATTCCTTCAAATGGAAAGTCAGGTTCAATAAATCAGGAGGGGAGGGGGAGCTTGGGTGAGAGTAGTAAAAAAAGAAGTGAAAATTGATGGGAATAAGTGGTTTGGGGATCTGTCCCGTAACAGGCCCCAAGTGAAAATAAAGATATTAAGCTGGAATTGTTAGGGTGTGGGGTCAACCTTGACAATTCACCCTCTTAGAGAGACTAGGGCAAAATTAGGAGTGGATGTAATCTTCCTAGTGGAAACAAACTCTACTTACCTAAATTGTAAAAAGATTTTAAAGTGGATTACAGACTGGTGTGGGTGGGGGGTTGATGTAACTGGTCTTAGTGGAGGTCTAGCAATATTTTGGAAAAATGATATTGTAGGAAAGGTCAAGTATGTAGATAAAAATTTTATCTGTGTTGAATTTACCACTCAGATGAATCTGATCTGGCATTGCACTTTTGTATATGGGGAACCAAGGAAAAATCTAAGAAAGGGATTCCTTAATAAATGGAGTAACTTGGCAAACTATGTAGTAGGCCCTTGGTTATGTATAGGGGGTTTCAATTTTATCCTACACAACTCAGAGAAAGAGAGAGGTAAGATGTACAATGAAGTCCAACTCCTAGAGTATAGAAGCCTTTTAGAAGATTGTGGACTGGCAGTGATTCAAAATGAAGGCCTTGATTTTACCTAGTTTAATAGAAGGGAAGGTATTAAACTAATAAGAGCCAAACTTGACAGGGCTGTAGGTAATTCTCAATGATAGAACCAATTTACAAGTTGTAAGTTAAAAACTCTAATAACGTTAGGATTAGATCATTTTTCCATCCTGCTAGAGACTGAAACCATGAGATATTATAGAAAGAGGGGCTTCAAGTTTGAGGAAATGTGGACTAACCATGAAGACTTCCAAAAGTTTCTGGAAGAAACTTGGGGAAACACTAGAAGAGGACCAAGTGAAATGATGTTGGGCATTAAGTGTAGAACCTTGAAGGACAGACTTAAAGGGTGGACCAACTTAGTAAGGAGGTGGATAAGGTGATGGATAAGGTGGGGATAGATTATGACCATAACAAGACAGATGCAATAGAAACAAACTTGCAATCTTGGTTAAAGAGAGAAGAGATGATGTGGCAACAGAAATCAAGGATGAACTTGTTGCAAGCTGGAGATAGAAATGCTAAATACTTCCACTCAATAGCAAAAGGGAGGGGCAACATAAATAAAATAACATATCTCAAAAACACCAGTGGGGAATGGTTACAATCTGAAGAGGAGATTTCAAGAGAGCTAGAAAATCACTTTAAGAGCACCTTCACTTCGTTGAATACAGTGCAACAAGAGGAATTCCTAAGGTGTGTCAATCCTAGGGTGAGTGAGCAGGAGAGAGTTATTCTTGAAAAAGAAGTCACAAGTGAGGAAATTAAGGAGGCTCTTTTCCAGATGGCTCCTAGGAAGGCTCTTGGGTCGGATGGATTTCCTAACTTCTTTTTCCAAAAAATACTAGGGAATAATAGGGGCAGATGTAACCAAGGCTGTAAAATCCTTCTTTGAGTCAAGAACTCTGCTTAGGGAGTTCAATGAAACATTCATAGCACTGATTCCAAAAATAAAAAATCCAAAGGAAGCTGCTCATTTCAGACCTATCAGTCTATGCAATTCCATTTACAAAATCATAACAAAAGTCCTAGCAAATAGAATTAAACCTTTTCTAGGAGGTATAATCAGAACAAATCAAAGTGCCTTCACCCCAGGAAGATACATTTAGGACAACATTCTTATAGCTCATGAGATTATACGCTTCATGAAAAATGCCAAAGGTAAGACTCGTTGGATGGCTTTGAAATTTGATATGAGCAAAGCCTATGATAGAGTAGAATGAATTTTTTTGGAAAAAACTATGATAAAGATGGGATTAGGTGAAAAATGGGTAAATTGGGTCATGAAATGTGTAACTACTGTTTCTTATAGGATCCTGGTCAATGGAATTCCGGGTCAAAAGTTTGTTCCAGAAAGGGGATTGAGACAAGGTGACCCCCTATCACCTTATTTATTTATACTTTGCTCTGAAACTTTGTCAGCAAAAATCACTGAGATGACATCCCAAAAGAAGATAAATGGTATTTCAATTACCAAGAATTATCCAACTGTCTCTCACTTGTTTTTTACAGATGATCACATATTTTTCTAAAGCAGAAATGGGGGAAGGGTAGAGTATTCTGGATGTTCTCAAATTTTATGAGGAGGCCTCAAGACAATAGGTAAACTTTTCTAAATATGAGGTTTTTTTTTTCAATAAAAATCTACACCATAGATTACAAAAACTCTTGGCAAATTTTTTAAAAATGAAGAGAATAGAAACCTCATCCATTTACTTAGGATTTCCTGCAAAAATTGGTAAATCAAAGAAAAATCTCTGTAATTTCTTAATTGAAAGGGTGAAAAATCTGCTTTCAAAATGCTAGTGCAATTCTTAACTATACAATGTCTTGCTTCCTCTTGCCAAAGATTGTTTGTAATGAACTTAAGAGAATCCAAACTAGATTCTGGTATGGGGGGGGGACAAAGGAGTAGAGGAAAACACATTGGGTTAGTTGGGAAGTTATTAGCAAAAACAAATGTGCTGGTGGGATGGAATTCAGGGATCCATATAGTTTCAACCTAGCTTTGCTTGCAAAACAAGCTTAGAGACTATGTGTCGAAGAGGACAATCTATGTGCTAAGATTATGAAAGCTAAATACATCAAACAGAGAAACTTTTTGATTGATAATTTGCCTAAGAGGAGTTTTTGGGGTTGGCAAAGCCTTCTTGCGGCAAGAGAGGTCATCCAGAAAGGGGCATGCTAGACAGTAAATGCTGGTACAAAAGTAAGGATATGAGATGATCCATGGCTACCTCAGGTCAGGGCTTTTAAAATCATAGGGCCTAGGAATAATAATCCAGGTCTGGTATGGGTGAAAGATCTTATGACAGTAGAGGGGAGAGGGTGGAATACAAGATTGGTGGAGGAAAATTTTGGAGAGGAAATTGCAAAAAACATTTTGAGCATAAATCTGGCCAGGGGAAATTGGGAGGATAAGTTAAGGTGGACTTTAAACCCAAAAGGTTATTATACAGTGAAAATGGGGTACTATGCTTTAACTTCTAGTAACAAGACGACAACTAATGGGCCTTCGGATCCTCTAAGAAAGAACCAGCGGTCTGAAATTTGGAAGACAAAAATTGACCCAAAAATCAAAAACTTTATCTAGAATTGTTCTCAAAACGCTCTAGCTGTGCATGAAAACCTCTTCAAAAGAAACCTCTCAATTGATAATTTATGCCCAATTTGTAACCATCATGTTGAAATAGTAATGCATTGCCTGTTTGAATGTGATCATGCAAAAGCTACATGATTTGGCTCTCACCTAAGTTATTTGGGTATGAGAAGTGGTTAGATTTTGTTCTTTAATAGCTGAATTTCCAACTGGTTAGAGAATTGCTTAACAAATAGAGAAAGGAAAGATGACTTAATTTGTTTCTCTTTTCTGCTATTATGGAATATTTGGAAGTCTAGGAATAGTAAAATCTTTGAAAATATTGACCCATCTCCCAGGGAGGCTAAAGCTGAACGTGGATGGGAGTTTTGTGGGCCCTTGCAAGTCAGGCTTTGGCGCAGTGTTAAGGAATGAGACCGGCACAGTAATAACTGCAGTTTTTGGCAAATCTTTAGCATCTTCTCCCATTCAAGCTGAAGCAATGGCGGTGCTCAACAGTCTAGAGGTTTTGAGCAGGTACAATGAGGAAATTATTGAAGTTAGAGTCAGACTGTCAACTTTTGGTGCAGTGCTTAGAACTGGAAATTTGGATTTAGTTTCAGATGCAAACTTCCTCTGTTTAGATATTAAGCTGTTGACTGATGATTTAGCTATCTCTTTTGGTTTTGTAAATAGATCTTGTAATTCTACAACCCATGAGCTTGCTAAGAAAGGTCTAGTTGAGTCTAGGTTATTTGAACAAGATCCACCGGAGTGGATTCAAGCCCTAGCTAAGTAAGACTTAGCTAGACCTTAACTATATTTGGTAACTTTGTTTCTTTAATGATATCAGTTTGCTTCTCTTTATAAAAAAAAAGAATGTAATTGTATATGTCGGTTTACCTTCTATTATATCCTTATCCTTCTTAGAATTTTCAATTTTATAATTTTTTTAATTAGAAAAACATAAAAATAAAACATGGACTATTCCCATGTAAAACATTTTTACATGGTCATTTTTTCTAGTGTTATCTATTTTTTTTTTAAATGTATTGAATAAAAGTTGTCTTGACATATCCTTTTGTACAAATTCCACGATAGGCTAGTAGTTGTATGTTGATGATTTCTCAAAGGACGATTTTGCCCCTAATTCCAATTTAGTACCATTATATAATTATCGATTCTACTCTATGTTTCTTTTGTTCTATAATTGATTGGTTGTCTTACAATTTTGCCATCAAACGAATATTATTATTCGTGATATTTAGCCATCTCTCCCCTTGATTTCTAAATTAATTTCCTCTGATATTTTAGGGTTTCAACCATCCAACAAAAAAGGTTTTGAAACGTTATTATTTGAATAGCATAAAATCAATAACATAAATACTAAAAATAGTGAAAACATAATTAAGTTATATTGATTTTTCTTTTTTTGCATTACTTGTTGTCATAGTGCTCTGGTTTCTCTTCACACCCACCTACACCATGTTGCAGCAAGCCAGCAACTTCACATTGGGAATGCTTTTATACTTGTATGTTTTAAGATGTTCTCAATTCATGAAATGTATGGGGATTGAAGGAAATCCGATTTGGTCGTCATGTCATCCTCACAATATATATATACATATATATATATTGTGAACCTGAAAATCAGATTAGTGCTTTCACACAGGGTGCCTCAGAACACCTTTCACCTAGATGTGAGGTCTGAATCCGAATTCGGATCGAAACGGCCATGCATTGGCACTAAGAATAAAAATATGCAAAATATAGAAATGTTTCCTATGTGGCTGGATAGCGCTGTGAGTTGGATGCAAGGAGGATTCTGAGTGGAGGAAATCCGAACTGGCCACAGACATGGTCTGACCCATGACACGAAAAACACACTCTTCCTCTACAGACTACAGATTTACGGATAGGGTCGGACATTTTAGTTTTCAATTAATCAAGAAAAAAAAATGATAGAGTCGGATTAGGACATATCTTTCCATGGGCCCCACCTTTGTCTTTTGTCTGTAAGGCGAAGAAAACCGGGAGTTGCATATTGTCGTTGCTCAGAGCAGGTGATATAGGTTAGCATTTGATTAGATAAGATGATTGATCATAAGACGTCCAATAACGGTTCTTGTTGTTTCTTACAGCCTCGTTCAAATCCAAAACCGTCCCTACGTTTCCGACGAAAACCGTGTGCCCTCTTTGACAGTTCGACAACGACGATCGACGACCTCGAAATCTCATTTCATGGCAACGAATCCGAACCAGCCGGGCCGTTTTAAGTTTTAACACACACCCAGACGCAAAAAAAAAAAAAAAAAAAAAAAAAAAGAAGAAACCTCCAAAGTTCAGACTCCCGAGTCACTCAAGTTTTAACCAAAAGAAGCCACCTTTAACCACTAACCCTGGTTAAAAATCTAACCCAAGTTCTCTACAGTTATTCTCTCTCCTTCCACATATATAACTCTCTCTCACCATTTCAGTTTTTCTCCCTCTCTCCTCAAATCTGTGTCAGCTTTGCCTTGTTTGCCTTGTTTGCATGTTTCGTTCTTCTCTGCCTTGCGGACTTTTGGTTGTGACTTGTTGGTCACTGTTCTTGAGTCATGGCAGCCAAGAAACTATGCGAGTCGTTCTCTAAGGCCTTGATCGAAGAGGTGCACAGATGGGGCTGTATGAAACAAACTGGTGTGAGCTTGAGATACATGATGGAGTTTGGGTCGAAGCCCACTGAGAAGAATTTGCTCATATCTGCTCAGTTCCTTCACAAGGAGCTTGCTATAAGAATTGCCAGGAGGGCCATTGAGCTTGAGAATTTGCCTTATGGTTTGTCTAATAAGCCAGCTGTTTTGAAGGTATTTCTCTGTTTGATTGCGTAAATTCAGTTTCTTTGTTTTTTTTTTTTCTTCTGTGTTGGTCTTGGCTTTTCTGTTGGCTATTGGTGTGGACTCTCGACTCTGCAATGGGTTTGGTTTTCATGGCTATTTGCATGGACCATGTACATGGGATTTTGTTTGACGGATATTTGGCGTGGGCTCTGCTAGTTGGTTTTGGTTTTCACTTTCCATGGCCATTGGCATGGATTGTGCAAGTGGGGTTTGTTGTCTAGAGTGATTTATAGAATTGCCTTAACTTTCTTTCTATTTTTGATTTTTCGATGTGCTTGCGAGAATGAATTTAGGTTGTTTGAACAATTCTGTGATTATTCTTTTCTGTAGATTATATATTATTTTGTTTTCTTTTTCGGGTCATTTTGTGAAAACTTATTACAGAACAAGAAGGTAGAAAAGCTTTATGGAACAGGGGGAAACAACGAACCCCAGAATTGAAAAAAGGAATAATTTAATACCTTTTCCCCTTGATGTGGTTGCATGGTTGTTTTTACTCCTCCATCTTCTTTAGTATTTTGTGTAAACTTTTAATGTATGGCTTTTCTTAAGGGATTTTATTATGAACAAAAAAAGAAGGATTTCATTAACATATATCTTTTTTCTAAGAGTGTGCTCCTCGGGTGACGCATATTAAATCTGCATTTTACTATTTATTTTTCTATTTCTTTCATAAGCATTGTAAAAACTTTTGATTTCTTGTGTCAACATGAACTTTCGTCTTACAACATTTAATTCATTGATTTCTTTTGGACTCGTCCTGCAGATTGAGGTGTAGATTGGTTTTGCTCTTCATTGGCTTTAGTTTTGTAAATAAGTTTTGAACAGTGCAGGCAGATTGATTTTAGTTCTTACAGAGCTTCACTCTGTTTCTTCTTTTGGTTCTGATCCCACCCCTCCCCCTCAATAGAAAAAACGGAAATTAAAAGTCTTGGAGATTATTGTGAGTTGGTTTTGGAATGTTTAGTCAAGTTTTGACTTTGGATATTTGAATTTTGCTTGTTAGATCCTTGAATTGGTATAGGAATGCCAAGTAGAAAGGTTTTGAACTTGTATTTTTTTGGTGTTATTTCTTATCTAGGTACAAGATTGGTATTTGGATTCTTTCCGTGATCTGCGGTGCTTTCCAGGGATAAAGGATACAAGTGATGAGTTGGCTTTCACAGAAATGATTAAGATGATCAAAGTAAGGCACAATAATGTTGTTCCAATGATGGCTTTGGGTGTTCAGCAGCTGAAGAAAGACTCGACTCCGAAGGTGAAGTTTGTTCCTGAGGGTCTTGATGAGATTCACCAGTTTCTTGATCGTTTTTACATGTCAAGAATTGGGATTCGCATGCTTATTGGTTAGCTCTGTTTTCACTCTTTCTTTTTTATGTCCTAGGTAGTTGGATCTGATTTTTTCAAGTTTGTAGCTATTTGTTTTTTCCCCTTCAATGATCTTTATGATGTTCTCAAGGGACTTACCTGACCATGTTTTACATGAAATGCACTGATCGAACCTTCAACTTTTGGTGAAACTCAGGGCAGCATGTGGCTTTGCATGATCCCAATCCACCACCTGATGTTGTAGGTTATATACATACTAAACTGTCTCCCGTGGAGGTAGCACGAAATGCTAGTGAGGATGCCCGCGCTATTTGTTTACGAGAGTATGGAAGTGCACCTGATGTTAACATATACGGAGATCCCAGTTTTACATTTCCGTAAGGTTTTTTCCTTCAATTTGGTCAAGGTTTTCCACTTTTTTATTCTTTTTTGGTATTGTAAGGTTTTGCTGAAATATTACTGAAATTTCAGTAATATTACTGCCACACTCTTTATTGTGTTTTGTTATTGTTTTATTTCTATGTCAAGGTTCATATTTTCTATTGCTAGAATGACCATTTTTTTTCTGAATGTGCTAGAGATTATATTATATTTGAAACGAGACCAATTTGTGCAAGTTTCTTTACTATTTGGTTACATAATCCTAACAGTTACAAGTTCTTGCTTCCATTGGTACTTGAAGTGACTCGGGGGGGGGGGGGTTATAGTGTGAGCTAATCTATCTATAGTGTCCTTTGACCAGTTTCTGGCATTTGATCCTCTGCTCTAGCAGCTAGGAAATATTATTCACAAATTCTAGGCAAGCCTTTGAAACAACTATTTTTATGTCCTAATCTGCAAAGGTTGAAGGACCTCAGAATCATCATTTTATCATCCAAGCTTTGTACATGCTTTTTTTTTTCGGATTGGCTACATAAATTTTGTTTTTTGTATATCCAAAGCTGTTTTTTAAGTGCATAATTGGAGCGCTATATAGGTTATGGAAAAATAGTTGTCCATTCATGTTGATACTAATGTTAACTTCATCCAAATGGATATCATGAATTTGGTTGATTTTAATACAGCTCAAGTCAGCTCAAAAAAATCTTATTCTGACTATTTGGGGCTGGCTACAGGAATCCTTCTATCAAGAGCAGTACCTTTTTTTTTTCTTAATTCTGAGTTCTTGGTTCTTTACTAACTACTTCAACCCATATCCTTTTTGGCCGCCTCCTAGATATTTTAGAAACCTCAATTTGCACGAGGTCCATCGTTACTCATATACTTGGCATTCCTCTATACAACTGCCAAGATTGTTAGCCATTTCCTCTCATTTTGTCACCCATGTGAGCTTCCTTTGGTTCCCATGAATGTACTAATTAGCTTTTCTCTTTGTTTTTTATAGCTTTTCCCTTACCCTTGTTTGCCTTGCAACAGGTATGTTCCAACACATTTGCATCTTATGGTATTTGAGTTGGTTAAGAATTCTTTGCGTGCTGTTCAAGAGCAATTTATGAACTCAGAAAAAGTTGCACCTCCAGTTAGAATCATAGTTGCTGATGGAATAGAGGATGTTACAATAAAGGTATCCACTTTCAATTTAACTTGAGAGAGGTGTTCTTCTATGTCAAGATTTGGAAGATCTCCAAGTTGTTGCTGGTCTATATTAAATATTTTTGTAGGTTAGCCAACCATCTACCCCCCCCTGAAAGAAAGAACTCAAGTCTGTGAGTGGCCACTCTGTGCCCAACCATTCCACCCCTCCCAAATATTGGATAATGACCTTTTCTAGAAGGTGGTGGTGGTGGTTTTTCTTTTCTTTTTCTTTTTCTTTTTTATTTGTGGGGGGGAGGAAAAAGGTGGGATACCAATTATGTGTTTGTAATTATGCTTAACAAGTTTGTTTGTGTTCATATTGTAGATCTCAGATGAAGGTGGTGGGATACCAAGAAGTGGCCTTCCAAAGATATTCACATATCTTTATAGTACAGCAAAAAACCCATTGGATGAGCATTCAGATATTGTATCAACCGATGGTGTGACAATGGCTGGATATGGATATGGGCTTCCAATAAGTCGCCTCTATGCTCGTTATTTTGGAGGTGATCTGCAAATTATCTCAATGGAAGGATATGGTTAGTCCAAAATTTTTTTTTCCCTTTTATTTGGATTGGGAAATTGCAAGTTTCAACATTTTTTTCTTAAACTTCCTACACTAACCAAGCAACACATGACAGGATCCCACACTTATGTAACTCAGTTACTCTCGCATGTATGGGTCTTCAACTATAACAAACACCTGTCACACAGTGATTGGTTAATTTAAGATATATTGACTCTTGGATTAGCACCAAGAATGATGTTTCATGCAAAAATATTCCCCTTTACCAGATAGAAAAAACTACTAAATTGGTTATCTAAAGTGGCTAGTAGCAAGCATTTTTTGTCTAACATCTTAAGAAAAATTACAACTAGTAGTAATCCATTTAGATATTCATCTCTTGTTTTAAGTTGTATGTAATAAAAATTGTTCTGAAGTGATAACACTGAATATTTGCTTATCATCATACATCAGTTTCTGCTGTAATGTCTTCTCAATAGATAAAGAAGACATGAATGGAGGTAGTGATAAATGATTTGAAGGCACAACATAACAATGGATATGGCCCTTGATAGAGTGGAAGGGCTATACAAGATTTATGTAGCCAATCCTATATAGTTAGGGTTAAGGCTTTGTTGAATTGAACTGAGTTAGCTTTATCTAAGTAGTATTATCAGTAGGTCCTTAATTACTTTTCTTACTACAGATATAGAAACTGTCACTGGAAGGATTTGTTAGCTCCTTAATGTTCTGCTACATGAATTAACGTATTAAAGTAAAAATGAAAATGTCTTCTAACAACATAAAATGCTATAAAGTGACATAATCATTAACAAGGCATTAGTATGATATCAGGCAGTAAATGTTGTGCATAAAGAATTCTTAATGGAAGTAGATAAAGCATATATTCTGTTTGCCTAAAAACATTCACATGTTGCCATTTAACATGGTGGAAAATTAATTTGTGCTGTTCTATATACCACACCCTTAAATTTGATTTTTTTATTGGCTCAATAAAACTAATACATAAAGAAACTAAATATTTACAATCATACGAAAGAACCTCATCTAACCAATTTTGAGGTTCATCAAAAACAATGAAGTCTGTGTCCATATTTTTGACTCTAAATATATATATATATATATATATATTAATTGCTCAAAAAAGTTTTTTACATAAACAAATTTCGTCCAAGATCTTGAAACAAGACCAAGGAAAATTGCCATAAACCCCTTTAAGAATATAAATAGCTTGCTGTGAATATGATTCAATGACCATTTTTCTCCATCCTTTAGTTCTAGCATACTTCATTCCACATAAGATAACAATAAATTCAGCTTCCAAGACCCCCATTGGCCACCTGCAGCCATGCAAAAGACACCTCTATCATTTCGAGCAACAACCCCTTAAGAAGCTTTATATTGTGAAATTATACCACCATCACAATTGATTTTAACAAACCCAACCGGAGAAGGACACCAAACAACAGAATTCTGTGGGTTATTTTTTACCAGAAGTCATTAATCCTTCATTCAACTGTGTATTTCCAACAGAGGTCTTAAAGATATTCGAGGATGCTGCATTACCCAGTCCAGAGTCTTCCTTTTCCCATAAAAGTCTGCTAAGTTTCTAGCATCCCAAACATAAATAAAATACACAGGCCAACCATTTAAGAATTTATTGTCTAACAGAGATACACTGAACAGAATTCAACAAAATGGATATAATGTCCAACATATTTGAATTATTATTTATCTAGTCCACTTGCAAACCCATAGAACCTGCAAATAAAGCAGCTTTTGTAGAAGGACAAAAACAGAACAAGTAAATCTGGGAGGTATTTTTTACAAACCCTCTACACACCCTCCACAGGTACAGGCTGAATCTGGGAGGTATTTACAACTTTCAGATAGCTTTGGAGTTTGGACAAGCTGGGCATGACAATACCTGAGACCTCGCTTTCACCCTTCTGCATCAAACTATGAAAGTTTTGACCAAAAAAATTCCCATTCTTAGATCCCATCCAACTAACTTTAGCTTGATTCGCATTTCTAAAAATACGAGTTCCCATGATATCTTCAATTTACTCTCGTCCCAACATGTACTTTGTGAACGTTATGCAATATCTATCACCTATGCCTTCTTACATTTGATCTAACTTGTATATAGTTCTTGTCGTTGACGATCATTAGAAGCTCCTTATGGTATCTTTGAGTAACTTGTTATTACCTGTTATTTTTGAAGCTTAAACATGAAGCCAGTTGATTCTTGAATGAAGTTTAAATGTATTCTTACAGGGACGGATGCATACCTTCATTTGTCTCGCCTGGGAGATTCTCAAGAACCACTGCCATGATTCTGTATCCCAGCTCAAGCATCTAACATATTTGTTCTGTGGTTTTCCACTACTTTATTCAAGAATGTAAAGGTTTACATTGTCATCTATTTAAGGAAATTGGGCTGTTAGATTCTCATATACATGTGGTTGAGTTGGCAGCCTTGTTGTTCATTGTTTCTCTCGATCATAGTTTAGCAGGTAAATGAAGATACTCCATTTTCACAACTAGGAAATTAATGCCTTGCCATGTCTGGACTGAAAATCTAGCCAGCTCTGCTAACAATGTATGAATGCAATTGAGCGATATATATACAGCTGGCGTATTAAATTCTTTTATCTGAAAGCCTGAAAGGCTAGTGGTCTGGGTGGGGTATTCCAGTGAAAAACGGTCGGTGCAGAAGGCTTTGTGGTTTGAATCCTGAACAATTGGATTCAAAAGGCCAGATATATGCTGTGGTATTGGCTCTTCTGTGGAGAGAAACCATATGAAGATTCCACTGGTAAAGCTGTCGACTACTACTGGGTCAATGGGATTGCAATTACATATTAATCAAGGATCTGTTTGGTTCATAGGAATAGGGGTCTGGAATTGGAATAGGAATTGATCATTCTGACAATTCCAATTCCAGTTCCGGTTGGGTGGAATTGGAATCCCAGTTTCATTTCTGTGAAATGGCATTCTTCCATTTGATGGAATGGCCATTTCCTCCCCTATCCAATGATAATTCATTGCAACTGATCCAGATTACCGTCTCAATCAAACAGACAGATGGATTTTGATTCTGATTCCCATTCCAATTCTGATTATTACAAAGTCGGGACCATAATTTTTATAGAAGGGGCCAAAACTTAAATGAAGTATGAATGGACCCAGGGGGGGGAGGAGGGAAAAATTTACATAGGAATTGAGGCTGTGTTTGGTTTGAAGGAAAAAAGTAGGAAAAGAAAAGGAAATGCAGGAAAACTTTTACAAACCTTGTATGGACTTCCCTACCTTTCCTTTCTTTTCCTCACATTTTCCTTCAAACCAAACATAGCCTAAGAAGAGTTTCTGAACCATGGGGGGCATGGCTCCCCTGGGTCCCCCTGCTCCACCCCTGGTCGGAACAATCAAAATCTTTTTCATTACATCTCTCTCTCAAATTAAAAC